>NC_018334.1:927386-1076797 GCF_000234665.1 Leishmania mexicana MHOM/GT/2001/U1103
CGTCCGTAGTAAGAATGACCGCCTCTACGAATGGGGAAGAGGACAGGGAGGCGGCACGGGAGGGGCACCGTGGTGCGCACCATCTTGCCTGTCACCATGCGTGTGACTAGCTCACGTGTAGTGCGCTGATTACTGCCACCACGGACACACACACACACCCAACACACGTAGGTGCTTAAAGAGGCCGCGAGGGAGGACCGACTCCTCGATGTGGCAGAAGAAAATTTTATGTCGTCTTCACCGTTTCATGCTCCCTACCGACCGGCCAAACACGTATACACGCCTATAGACAATCACAACCCATCTACTTCTATCGCACCACAGCTACATCCTGGCCGCGTAGGACGAGGCCCCGTCCTGCCCTTCCCCCGTCCCCTCCTCCGATGTGAGCCGCCCCACCGGCACCAGAGTGTGGCCCAGGTGCGCGCCGCACCAGCTCAGGGAGGCAGCTGGCCAGCCGCAGGCCAGGGCCCTCTGAGACCCTGCGCTCTGCTTGCATGCCATGCTTCGCGCTCAGTCACTTCAGGCCGCGGCATGCCGGAGCATGGTGTGCATGCGCATGGGCGTCAGAGGGGCTCGCTGGCGCAGGCTCGGGGTGCTCCCCTCACGCGTCCGGCATCTGCAGCCCCACCAGTCCATGCGGTCGGACGTAGATGCCGCGCGCTATGCAAGCATGCAGTGTGGGGCTGGTTGCTATGGATCGCGTCGCCCCGCGTGCGTTGAGTCGCTGACACGGTGCGTCGTGGGCGGGCACACACATGATCATGACCGTGCGTCTCTCCGGTAAAGCGCTGGCCCAGACGTCTCGGCCGGCACCACGAGACCGCGGCCGTACCCGGGGGGGGGCGGGCTGCCGGCTCTTTGGCTCCCCCCTCCCCACCCACAGGGGTGTGGGCACCAGAGCCCGTCGTGCTACACACTGAGGTGGCTGGCATCACGAGGCAGAGAGGGGACCACAAGACAACAGACCCAGAAGAGTGCACCCAACAGGCACCAAGGCAACGCCTATGAGCGCAAGGGATGGAGGCGTCAAGCAGCAAACAGAGACGAACGGAGAGAGCGAGAGACATAGATGCATGCGCCGCATCGCATGCAATTGGGCTTTCGTATGCAATCTCTTCCGCAGCTTGACCGCACTTTGCAGCCTTTCCCCGCACACATCCATGCATTCTGTGTTGGAGCACACGGGTGCACGCGCGCCGTCATGCCGACCGTGGTGATTTAGGCCTACACCCACGTATTAGAGAACTCTCCTGGGGGTCTTGGAGGTTCTTCTTCAACCTAGTCAGCACGACTTGTACAAGTCACAGCTGCAATATCGCCCAGTCTTTCGTGACAGGCAACGGTGACTGCGCAGCGTTGAGTACTGGCACGCGCCGGCGCGCCCCATCCGTGGCGCAGAGGGAGACGACGGCCGGAGACGTCGAGAGAGAGAGGCCTCTGGAGAGGTGACGATAGCATACCTCGTAGTTAGGCTCCAGCTATGCTGTGTGTTGTCCTTTGAACACCCACTTCTTTGCAGGACCCGTAGTCACTCATGGGAAATCGGCTCGTGGAGGCCCAAGGAGGTGTGCATCGGTTCTCCAGGAGCACTCACGGATGGGGCTGGTGCCTCTCTGTTGTTGTGGTGAGACCGAAACGCGGTGTCTAGGCTGGCCATGTTGTTATTGGTGGGTGTACTAAAGAAACCACTAAGTGCGGCGTTGTGCTCGACATCCTTCCACGTGCGCTTGTGGCGGCGTGGCTGCTGACGGTCGACGTGCTCGCCAGTGGGCACCCCGGATCCACCACGGCCGGCATATTCGACGTGCTCCGCCGGCGCTACGTGCGGCGAAGGTGCATCTGTCGTACCGTTCGAGTATGTAGACGGACCGAAGGACGCCGTGTCGCGCCCACTAGCGTGTGCAGTGAGCGCAGCCTGGTGAGGGGATGGGTGCTGATTGTCAACACTGAAACCCTCCAGATTGCCGTGTTCGACGTTCATGAGGAACGGGTACGACGCGCAGTCGGCACCGAGCACCTCCTCCAGCGGACGAGGTGCCGAGCTGGCCACGCTGGCCGAGCGGTTCGGATGCACATGATTGAAACTGCGACTGCCACCGGCCGTTCTGGTGCGGTGACGGGTGTCTCCACCAGTCGTGCTTCCCTCCACGTCATGCTGCGATGACGCAGAGACGTCCTTTGAGGAGGACGACAGCTCCGAGGAGGATACCATCTGCGCATATGCCCACTGGTCCAACAGCTCCAGCTGCTGCTGCTCCTCGCGGCGACGCAGGCGCTGGCGCTGGCGGTGACGCAAGTGTGACTTGATAGTGGCGACTACGCCCTGGCTGGCGCGACTGTGCGCAGAGCCACGGCTGCTCCGCGAACCGTCGCTGTGCGAGCTGTGCCGGCTGTCGTTATCATCATATTCGTCTATGTGCACCGTGCAATCACCTGAGGGAGGTCGGAGGTAGGAGCTGCGCCCGTACGCGACAGTCGACGTCGTCCTCACCGTCGTCGCCACAGACGTTAGCGTCGTTCGACTGGTGTCAGAGGAGTCGCCGGCAAACTCGTCCTCGCTCACCGTGCCTTCTCTAGCGCCCTCGCGCACATTTGCCAGGCGTGCCTCGCGGGCAGCTTGGCGCTGACTGCGGCGCTCCTGACGGGCCTGACGGCGCTTGTACTTCTCCATTGCCTTCTCGCGCAGGATCTCTTGCTCCGGCGTCAGGCGTGGCGGCCGCGAGTTCAGCGGAATGCCCTTCCGCTGACTCTCTACCGCGGCCGCCTCGCCATTGGAGGACGAGTCCAGCCGCTCGGGGGTATCGCCCTCGCGCAGCCAGCGGCGGTTGCCGTTGGCCACACGGCCGTTTGACATCTTGAGGCAGCCGAAGTACATCAGGACAAACAAAGCGCAAACGATGCCGAAGCCTAAGGCGGCAGCGATGGCAACACAGAGGAGGGCTGTGGCTGTGGCAGAGAGATGCATCTCGAGTGGGGAGGGGGATCGATGAGCAGCGAAGGCGCAGGTAGAGGGAGGGGGAGGGGCGAGTGTAGAGTGGACTCGCTACAGACTGTGTGGCTGTTCAAAGCTGTTTCGGAACGACGAGGTAAAGAAAGACTGCGCAGGGAATCACAGAGCCCTCCCCCCGGTTTTCACGAGTTTCTTCTACTGGAACACCGTAAGCGCGGATATCACTCTCAACGAGGCGAGCGACCTCTTGCCCGTACCGTGCGCCGGAGCACAACGAAGCAAGCGAGACAGCCCGGGCGATCGTGACACAGCAGCAGCACTGCCGCCGCAGATGCTAGTAGTAGACACAGACTCGTGTGCCTGTGCGTGGGGGAGAGGCGTGGAGAGGGTGGGGGTGGTAGGGGAGAGAGGGAGGCTGCTTATGCAGAAATTATCGCGCGGAGACTACTTACTTGAAAGAGGCCCGCACACAGATGTACGAAGAAAACAAAACAACGTGGGGGAGGATGGAGAAGGGTGGAGTCTATGGCGAGGAGCAGCCATCAAACGACAACAGCAAAAAGGGCGGCTCGTATCGCGTTGCCCGTTTCGCTGGGGGAGAGAGGGCGTGAACTGGACGTATCGGCTTAACAACTACACCAACCAAACAGTACCTTCATGCGTCTGAGTGCTGCGCAAAGTATGTGCTAACACACACACATATATATATACACACACAGATATATTACTGCGCGACAGGCGTGTCTGGCTTCTCTCTATGCCTCTGTTGCGATGCCCCCGCAGCAACAGGTGCTTGAAGCTGGTAAAAAAAAGGCCCACAAAGCCTACGCACGTGCCCAGGGAAACGATCGACGTATCGGCACAGTCGTGCTATGGCTAATCTGCCTTCCCTATGAGGTGAGTGGTGGGATGAAGGGGTGGGGGTAGGTGCGGGATAGGCGGTGCGTGAAGGCGTAGGGCCAAATATGTAAGCAGGCGTGTGCTAGTGTGCGTGTCTTAGACAGGGAAGGCGGCATGAGAAAACACGGCGCACATTCATAGACACCGGAGGAGGGAGAAACAGTTGATGGGGAGAGTGAGCATTCATGGGCATGCCCGAGACATAGCTGAAGTGAGGAACAGACACGCCATGAAGTGGCAACGGTCTACGCCCTGGCGCGGTAGGAGGGCGAGCAGAAGAGGGGAGGGAGGTGGTGCCTTCGCTTCCCCCGCTCAAGCGGTCACCTGTACTACCGCCACTATCGAAGGGGATCACGAGTTGTCTCTGCGCAGTTTGTAGCATCGCTGATGTCTCCGCGCTTCTTCTTTAGTTTTGTTTAAACACATCGACAAAAAAGGCGCAGAGCTGGAGCAAGCTCCAACGGGCTTGCACGCGCAAAGTGGGAGGAGGAGGAGGAGGGGTGGCGGAGGCAAACGGTGACCAACATCGTCGATCCACGGCAGGGGGCCGCATCAGCTCTGGAATACAAAATACAGGCCCGCGTGGTCACAGAGCGCCTTTCACGTATGCCGCTTTCGTTGTCTTTTGACGTCCGGCACAGGAAGAAGAAAGAAAAAACAACAACAACAAACGGGCCGTTCACGTTCCCTAATATGATGTGTCGTCTCTGCCGAACGGTGCGCCGGAAGAATCCGCTGTCGTCGTTCGCGCGCCACCGAACGGAAGAGGCGAGATCGACTTCTAAGTCTGTGCTCTCGCTCCCCCAGAGCTTGCCGAGCAGGATGCTGTCACCGGGTCACTCCCAGGCAGAGAGAATGGCGAGCGCAGGCCGCTGCTACACCGATTCGACGGCGAAGAGAACGTGCCGACATGACAAGCTTGCACTGCGGCGTTGCTACCGCTTCCGTGCACGGCACCCGAAAGTGATGTCTGATGGCGTGTGCTTGCAGGTGCCTTCCTCGGTGACAAAACGGGGTGAGGCGGCTTGACACCGG
Organism: Leishmania mexicana MHOM/GT/2001/U1103; assembly: GCF_000234665.1. Lineage (NCBI taxonomy): Eukaryota > Euglenozoa > Kinetoplastea > Trypanosomatida > Trypanosomatidae > Leishmania > Leishmania mexicana. Next base: position 932,275 of record NC_018334.1, read on the forward strand.
TGCGCGCGCTGGCGCCTGCCTCTTCCGCTCCAGGGTGAGTGCCGGAAAGCGGTGATGTCGAGCCCACGTGCGGGTAGGACGGCGACCCTGCCAGTCCCACGACGGGAGAGTTGACAGATGCGGAGCACCAAGACTGGTAGCTGTGGAAGGAGGCATTCAAGGCTGGCAGGCCAGCGACCATGGTCGAGTGGTGGAGCGGATACGGCGCTACACTTTGGCTATACGGGGACGCCCCTGTGCCAGCTGCGGCCCACCCTCCACCAAGCCCGACCGGGCTGACGCTTGCTGCGGATGCTCTGGCGCTCACTTGGCGATCTAAGAAGACGGGAGAAGTACCGTGCAGGCTAATCTGGTCAAAGCCGTTTACGTTTTCCAGCCCCGTCGTTGGGGATAGTCGGCCCACCGTCTGTTGCTCCTGCTTGAGCAAGAACTCGCGCAGCTGCTCCAGACGAGGAAGAGCGGGGGCGTTGTGCAGCGAAACGTCCTCGAAGTCGTCGGAGGTGCTCTCGAGATCTTCCTGACGGTTGCGTGGTGCCGAGGAGAAGTTCACCTGGTGCAGGGCTTGGCTGGGGCTCGTACTGCCACCTCTGTCATAGCGCGTGGGCGACTTCTTGCGTCGGCGAAAAAACTGGAGGCCGCCAATGCTGCCGTTCTGCAAGCTAGTGCTGGTTGGAGTGGCACTTTGCCAACCCTGCCGTGCGTGCCGCGCCGACCCAGCTGGCGAGCCTGGCCGGAAGCTCATGCTCCCCACGCTGCTTTCGGTGGCGTAGTTGTTGAGGGCAGCTCTGCAGCCTGGCGACATACTGTACTGAAGCTGCAGCTCCTGTAGCAAGGAAGAGCTGAGCCGCACGTTGGGTGTATTTCTGTCGGAGGCTCGCCGGTCCTCGTACGCGGCGCGGCCATAGAACTCTGGGGAGGCAATGCGATTTTGCTCATCCTCGAGGCGCTGCTTCTCTTCAAGTGTGAGCGGTGGAGGTCCGGCCTGGGGCACGCGTTCGACGCCGCGGAAATCAAGGCACACGTCCTGGTCACCATGATGCACGACGATTCGATTACGTGGCAGATTGCGCCGTGGACGCACACGGGCTTCGATGGGGATACCCTCCACGCGCTCCGCGTTCGGCGATGCCGGCCGCACACCGCCATCGAGGCCATAGTAGTTGTTATTGCTCTCCCCGCGATAGTCGATGGCGTCGCGATCGGCGTAGTTGTCGCGAAGATTCTGACTTGGCCTCTGGCCGCTGTTATAGGCTGGCGTGTAGGCAGCGTCATTATCGCCTCTGCCCGCGCCCACTTGCGCACTAGGGGCATCCCCAAACGCGCTCTCCTCCTGAAGGGTTACGCTCTCCGCATCCGCGTACACACGGCGCGATGGCGCGTGCCGGGCGCCGTAAGCATGACTGATGCACCAGATTATGCCCGAAATAGCGAGAACAGCGCCAGCGATGCTGCTGACGAGTATGAGCGAGCTCATGGCCAGCGCCTCTATAGGCAGATGACCGGAGTCTGACGATGCGAAAACGAAGGTTTGTACACAGCCGAAAGGCCTCCCCCCTCCGCTCCCCGAGGCCTGTGAGAGGTGCAGACAGAGTCCCCAGTGCAACCCGACGAGTATCGAGTTAGTGGGGAGGTGGAGCTCGAGCAGATGATGACCAGAGCCACCGTCAGACCAACGTAAAACACACACACACACACACACACAAGAGGAGCAGAACAACAAAGAGGAAAAGGTATCGACTGGCCGTCCTTCAACCGAACAAGCGCGGCTGACCGAACGGAAATGGGTTTCGCGCTCTGGTCAGGCAAAAGACGCGGGCGCTTCTACAAATAAATGGTGTCCTCGCGTCTGTTGGGCACTCAGTTTCGATGGAGGGAGGGGGAAGGGGAGAGAGAAGGGACGGCGAGAACCACACAAAAGGGAGGCAGAGAGACGACAAGCGCGAGCGCGCGCCCCCCGGGGGAGCGGGTTCCGGATATCGACAGCAGGGAAGTCAATCGACGCACGTGAGCTCTCCTTCGACTGTGGAGAGTCGAGCAACAACGACGGCAACGGCAACAGAAAAAAAAGAGTCCAACCATACACGACGATGCTGCAACGTAATAGCGCTACGCCTGCTACAGAGAGAGAAGAAAACAAAAGCAACGAGCAGAGACGGAGCGGCACGCAGGCGCCGGACAGCAGCGCATGGAGCCGGACGGCGGCAGAGGAGGGGAGAAGAGAATCGACCACGCACAGCACTCAACAGACAACAGGGACACACCAGGGATGAGAAGAGCAATTGAGGTTTAGAGGGAGACCGAGGGAGGGGGAGAGGGGGATGGCGCGTACTCCAGCAGAGAGGGCGACACGGAAATACAAACGGCAACCAATCAAAGAAGACGTGAAGAAAGGACGGGCGAAGGCTTTGGGGAGGGGAGGGTGGGGCGCAACGCCGACAACCATCAATCAACAGAGAGTGACCAAATCGACGCCGAAGAAAACGCCAGGCGGCACACACGCGTGCGCTAAACAGGAAAAAAAATATAACAGATTTTATGCATGGCAGGGACCACGAGAGCGCGCAACGGGCGACAAAACAGAAAGAGGCGCGTCACTAGAGTCCCGAGCACTAAAATCTCAACAAGGGTCGGACACGCGCAGAGCAGCAAAAGCCGAGAGCAGACGAGGTGGGGGCTCAGCGAGATGAAAAACCAACCCGCCCAACAAACAGAAAAAAAGGGGCGAGATGATGATGATGATAGACCTACGCTTTCTGTTGTGCGGTGCTTCTTTGCTTCTCGCGTTATCGCCGTTTGTGTGTGTGTGGGAGGGGTGGAAGAGGGGTGAGCCGGTGGGCGGGCGGCCAGCGAGAGCGAGAGCGGGCAAGGAAAGGAAAGGAAAGGCGACCACCAACAGAAAAACCACCAACAAACACAGCCAAAGAATAGAGAGATGCCGCAGCTCCTGACACAGAGCGATCGATGGTTGATGCTCCGCGTACGCGGCTTCCTTTGGCGCTTGGGTCGAGGCTCGAATGAATGGTAGATACCTATCGATGTGTGTGTGTGGGTGTGCGCATGTAACTGTCGTTGTAGAGCAGCAGACTGCGTTCCGCGTGAGCAGAGGGCGTGGGGGTGATGAATAGCGAGAGTAAGAGAGACACCAGAGTGAAGGATGGGGGAGAGAGAGAGATGGGAACGGAGTCGTTGACACGCAAGATGTGGGGCCCGGTGAAAGAGCAAAGCGGTGCGTCACATGCTCCCAAAATGTGGCCTACCCGCATGCAGAAATACGTGTGTATGCCGGAGGTTGCGTGTGGGCGTGCACCACGCGCCACTGTGCACCAGAACTCATGCTCCCGTCCACCAGTAACGCGCTAGAGGTTGAATATACAGCTGCTTCTCCTTTAGAGCCCTCGAATTCGTTTTGAAGCCGCGTCGCGCAAGCTACCGGGAGAGGAGAAACGGATAAGATGAAGCGATAAGAGCAGCAAAGAACGACCCTTGCACTGCAGTCGGTCTTGGCAGCAGTGGCAGGAGATGTGGCGTGCAGACCACATCGGCGCTGAGAAGCTCAAAAGGGACGAGCATGACAGGGCGTCGTTCGCGCGTGTATGTTGACTGTCACAAAATGCAGGGATGAGTGTGTTCCGGTGAGGCGGGGCGACATGCCCTCCTCTGAACCAGGTTGAATCCAACGCAGGCGTGCTCTCTCTCACGTGAGCGCTACTTTTGTGCGCCAGGTGGTGGCCGCATTGCGATGCAGTGGACGGCAGTGAGAGGCGGCTGCAGGTAGAGAGAGAGGGATACACAGTAAATATAAAGGAGAAGAGGGAGTCGTGGGTACCGTCGCAGAAACCGGAGGAGAAGCAAAGATCAAGTCACTTGGCTGTCGAAGGCTTGCCCACATGCGCTGTGCACTGCGACGCACACAACCATCGTGGAATCCCGGCGCATTACTGTTCGTCGAGGTTAGCCACATCGTCCCACTCTTTCGGAAGCGCTCTGCTAAGATGGTTTGGTTTCCCGGTAGAACCCAGCCCAACAGGTGCACATGGAAACAAAGGTAAAGAGTACTGCACTGGACAACCTCAGTAGTCTACACAAGCATTGGCACTCGTAAGAAAGTGCACGACGTCTTGGCCGCGTAGATGAGACATGAAATCGGTACCACGACGTCCCTTCTGTCCGGAAGGAGTAAGCAAAACAGTGTACAGAGGGAGAGAGAGAGGTGGACGATGCCAGTCGCCGTGGCCGGCTTAGGGCGCATCACGTTTTGCGCCGAGGAGAAAGAACGGTTTCGTCCTCCATCGAGCGCTTGCCCTCCCACTCACCCATAGTTGACCGATCCGTTTGCAGTGGCGCATCAGCACTAGCTCAGCGTACCCCACGAACTGCGCCTGCTCAGTGAGTAGAGGAGAACCAAGATGCCCAGCACAATGGCTGCCTTACGGGTGTAATCCAAAACGAACGACGCTGCCTGCTGCTGCGGCGCCGCATCGGGCCAAGGGAAAAACTTTCCGAATGGGTCTTGGGTGACCATTTCCCGGCCGCACCGCGCAATCAGCTTGCGCGGATTTGCGTTCTCGAACACGAGAAGCGCAGGAATGGTCTTGATATTGTATGTGTCGCCCCACACGCGCGCCATCGACCTGGCATCCGCGTACGGCAGGCAGTAGTAGTCCCCGTGCGACTCACAAAAGTACCTCATCATCTCCTCCTCGGATCGATCCAATGACATGAACACAACCTCGAACTTCTTCTTGGCGTGGTGGGCCTCATAGAAGCTCTTCAGCAGCGGGGTGAAGGCGCGGCACGGGGGGCACCAGTGTGCGGAAAAAAAAATAAGCACATACTCGGGGTCCTTCAAGACATCGATTGCACGAACGGCGCTGCCGTCCTTGCAGAGGAGCATGAGCCCCGAGTTATTGAAAAAGTTGGGCTCCATGCAGCAAGCCGAGGGTACGTATCCCTGCGTGCAACGAGAGCGAGGAGGCGGGGAGAGAACAGCAGCGCGGATGACGCAAAAAGAAAAGAAAAAGAAACGGTGGAGGAGCGCACCAACAGGAGAGATGCGTCTGTCTTTCTATATTTCGTTGCTCCGTTGTTTTTGGGCGAATCCGAGTAAGGCACTCGCGGGGCAGCACCGCGTGCCACGCCGTTGATAGGGGGGGGGGCGTACGAAACAAGGGCAAGAGCAGGGGGGGGGAGTATACCAAAAGTACATTAAGTACTGAGCTCGACTGCTTTGGGATCTCTGCGCCACATCCCGTGCGCTGCTGCGTAGCAGAGGCAAACACGAGGGAGCCGAGAGAGTGGTGGTGGAGAGTCCGGCAGCGTTCCGGCCACTCCAAGCGGGCACCACCTCTTTTAGGAGCAGCGCACATCTGGCTCGACTCCCCGCGACGGCGCATCCCTGGTTGAGAGCTGTAGCGGCGTCACTGGCTGACGTGCTTCGTACTGCATCCCCAACTACATTTTTGTCTTCTGCCTCTTCTCGCGTATCCGCTTCGCTCACAACGCCGCCGTTAGCGTCCGGGCCGAAAAGAGGCCGCCACTCCGGTGCCTGCGTGCATCGCGATAACGCCTCGCTTCGGCCGGTGCGCAGGGCAACGAACGCAACGCTTCGTGACGCCGCTGAGCGAGCCGCTTACGGATGAGGACATCAAGCACACACACACACACACACACGCACACAAGCAGGAGTAAGGAAAGGCAGAGGGATGGATGGAGGGAGCGGAGGGCTCTCTTGTGAGTTTGGAGGGAAGTGGAGGAGAGGGGGAAGGACACCGTGTAGAGGAAGCGCACAGGAGAAGCGCACCGTGTGGGACGGAAGGGCGACATCCCGCACAGCACGGCGAGCAGAAAGAGAAGCGACACGAAATAGATAAGTCGTTCAGGGTTAGGAGGATGGGCGGGGGGGTAAGGGTGTCGGGACGAGGAACGATGAATGGTGTGGGTGGGGGTGGGGCACCACAAACGGTACTGAAGGAAACGCTGTTGCGGCCTCTTGCCCGAGCCCGCCTAAGAGGGGTGTCTCCGCTTCGCCTCGCACTGCGCACAGGACCGCTGCGGGGAACGGGGAGAGGTCGAAGAAGGAAAAAGAATGAGCTGCATGCTTTGCAGGACACAGGTGTGTATGGAAACGGATGATGTGCGCCCGACCGCACTAGGAGGGGTTCAACAACAAGCCAGTTGGAGCACCGTTGTCGGACCGATCAAAAGAAAAATCAAGGATGGGGAGACGACAGAGCAGCTGCGGAGGCAAACAAACAAAAAAAAAGAGACCAGCGAGTCGGGCCGTTCCCTTCCCCCCTCTGTGCCATGCCTCGGATGTGTCCCGGAGGCGGATGGCACGAGAAGGCGCGTTGCTCACAGTATGCAGTCGTTGCTCTGCACATGTACACGGCATCGCGAACAGCGGGAGGAAGGACTGAAAGAAGGCGGCAAGTCTCGATCGATGAGAGGCGAGGGTCGCTAAGAGGGGTGGAGAGACGGGCAGAGCGCCTGATGTGTCGTGAAGCGCTCGAGGAAATAGGCGCGCACACGGGCGTCCGAGGAAACGCGCCGGTCATGCACGCGAGTGAAAGACTGGAGTGCCGGCACGGGCCACGGCAACCGCGCCGAGTGAGAGATACCAGCAAAGGATGATGGGAGCGCGCAAAGAGGACGGAAGGGGGGGGGGCGGAGGGGGACAACGAAGGAAACAGCAAGGGGTGCCTCGACGCACGAACGTGCGAACAGACGACGAGCACGGGACATCATCGGCGGTCCACAGACGCTGTTAGCCAGCGTCTTTGCCATGAGAAAAAAAAAGCAGCGCTCTTCGACGTGTAGCACTCACGCAGCTGTTCGCGCTTCCGCGTCTCCGACAGTCGCGGGCCTCAGACGCGTCTGTGGCGACGGGCGTCCGCTGCCTGCCCTCTCCTTCACTCGACGACCGCCACTGCAGATATCACGCCCTCCAAAAAGATGCTGCATTGGCTGCACCGCGGCTTTCTGCTGCCCAGTAGGTGCGGTCTCTGTCACAGCGGCGAAAACGTAAGGAGGCGGGAGGGAGCCGTACGTCAAGGATGGTTGAGCCATGACAGCCCGCAGTTGTGCCCTGTCCTGCTCAGAACATGGGGGCTGGACAGGGCTTGGCTTCGTGCCGTTCTCGTCCGTCGCCTCTTCTCTGTAGATGTGATCAGGTCAGTGGCGCAGCACAACGGACCGTTGAGTGAGAGCTTGAGCAGAGGCAGCGGTGGCTATCGCATCGGCATGTCTCTTCGCAGCAGTAACGCGCTACACACTCGGGCTGCTTCTTCGGTCGCAGCTGCAGCGACTTGAAGGGCTTCAGCTGCATGCCGGCCCGCGTGTGGAATACAACGTTTCGGGCGACCACTCCAGAGTGAGGCCTGAGCGCGACATGGCGAAGAGTACAGACGCGGCAGGCATCAAGTCCCTGGCCGCACGGACACGACGCTCGGTCCCTTCTACCGTTACAGATTCGCGAGCTTAAGAAGGGCCCTTTATCGGCCGCTCTAGTTCAAAGATTTCAGGCATACCAGCACTTGCTTGGGCGTGCAGGTGTGCATCCTCTGCTACCTGTGCCTCTAGCTTGCCCGCATCCTCATACTTCTGACAGGGTCCGTCTCTACGTGCGCACTTGGCGAAGCTAAGCATAGCATCCCCTTGAAGCGATCCGTTAACCCCAAGACTGCCCCGAGCATTTGTGAGATGGAGTACTTTCTGTAGAAGGTGCACAGCTGTGCGGTGCCCACCAATGTCGCGCAATGTAAACGACGACGTACTGCTTCGTGCGCGAGGCCTGACGGAGACTCACGGTAAAGCCGCCTTGATGTATGAGGCTGCAGGGAGCCTTCTTGTGGAACAGAGGCGATGAGATCGTGAGACGAGGGAAAGGGAGAGGAGATGCGCTGTCGAATGGAAAGCGAAGACTTCACCACGGGGAATCAACAGAAGTGTACGTCCGTATGCCACCAAGGGTTGACTGTTAATGCGTGGGCAAGGATACACCCTCGCCGTGCTCTAGGGGCATATGTGCGTGAGGGCCAACTGATACATGCGAGACGTCGTGGACGAGCATGAGAACGAAAAGATGCAGAGCAAGCTGGAAGGGGCGATGCACATTCGTCGTGCTGGTCCGCTGCACCACACGAATGAGGTTTGCGGGGGGTGGGGTGGGGTGGGGTGGGCCGAAAGAAACCCTCGTACTACTTGGTATTGCTGAGTGAGCCGTGATACTCATGCTGCAGGGAGCTGACGGAGTTCGGACAACGCTCTCTCACTGGGTTTTCGGTGGCCATGAGAAACCGCCCTCAGCCTTACGACTCGAGACAACAACAACCGATTAACGTGACACGCGCACCCGAGCGCCTACGAGACAACGGGACTTGAGCGCTTGGTTTCACGAGAGAGAGGGGGGGGGCACATCAAGGAATAAGCAGCACTATGGGCTCGCACCTGTTCTGTTTCCCGCGTCCAACAGTCACTGGATGAGCAAAGTCAGCAGGAGGATCGCCAGTACCACAATGGCTGCCGTTTTTTGCATGAAGGAGCGTCGGGCTGCGTTGATGATGGCGGCGGCGTTATGCCACGGAAAGCTCTGTGCTTCCGGGTCACGCAGTACCATGTCGCGACCATAACTCGTCACCAAACGTCGCTCGGCGTTGTTTTCCAGAACTAGCAGCGACGGAATCGAAACGAGTCCGTGCTGCTGGGCCCACTCTCGGCCGATCGTCTGCGCATCCTTGTATTGTAAAGCGAGCCAGTCTCCGTGCGCTTCGTTGAAGTACGTCTTCATCTCATCTGGCGAGCTGTCGCTGGAGATGAAGAGAACCTGAAAGCTGTGGGTTACGTGATGCTTCTCGTAGAACGCCTTTAGCTTTGGCGTGAAGCTGCGGCATGGCGGGCACCAGTGGGCGGAGAAGTAGACAAGCACGTACGTTTTGCCAGCGAGGGCTTCAGCAGCGGCAACAGTGCCTTCTTTGCGCAGCAGCTCGACTGCCGCATTCTCGAAAAGATGCGACATGGCAGCCCGAGGAGAGGTCGCGTGGGGCGGAGCGGCTCAGTGAAGAAAAAAAAAAGCGGCACTACTCGTGTCGAGGAGACATGGTCAGCACCAAAGGGGGGGGGGCACGAAGCGGCACACAACTTGGCGAGAGAGAGAGAGACTGTTGGGGTGAGAGGTGCACACGGAGACGTGAAGGGTCGTGCGGAAATGCGTGTGGACACACGGAGGACGTGCTACCAAAACAGACGTGGGCGCGCAAGCGCCGCATAACGAGCACTCCCCCCGCAACGTAACAGCGCATATGCCGAATGGCCCTTGGCAATCAAGAACACAGCAACACACACGCCTTGGACGCCTTCCGCAGAGGCTCTTTGTTCATACAGCCCAGAGGACCACGAGTACTGCCTCACCGCGCAATGTGTCGACTTATGTACGAGGGATTTCCGCGGCCTCTGAGCGACGCCGCCGTGCTTCCCATAAAAAAGCAAAACGGGACAGACGGTCAGAGGTACGAAGGACTTTGCATACCAGGGAGACGGCAAGATCCGCCGAGAAGTGTACGGGTACATGAATGCCAGGGTATCACACAGATGCCACGTCATGATTGCGAGAATGTCCACTGCACCACCACAGCAAGCCTTCTCGTTGTTTATGCGATTCTTTGAACAGCAAAGCAACTGGTGGAGAGGGGGGTGGCACACACCTCTCAGTGCGTGGTATCTCAGGGCCTGGTACACCTCCCCCCCCCACTCCCACACACTCGGTGGGGCGGCCAAGCACCACCCCCTCTATCCCCTGCCAACGCCGAGCTACTTCTGGTGGTGACATGGCCCCTAGTGTCTACGACGTAGCGAGCGCAAGGCGATGTGCCGCCACTGATGCCGGCTGTCAGGTGCTGGATGGCGTGGTGCCGGAGTGACCTGTGGCGGTGAACACGCTTGCGCCATCCATGTGATTAGGCGAGGTGTGAGCATGCCATGAGCGTATCTCACCTGGCCCTCACGCGGCCCACTGGTGCGGGGAGCCCGAGGGCACTCCGAGGGGGACGCACCAGGTGGTCAGAGCTTGAGGCAGGTGCCGCGCTTCGATAACTGAGTCGGCAAATTGCCTTCACTCATGCCTGGAGCTGCTCCACACCACGCGATGGGGGCCTGTGACAGGCAGGGGTGGGGTGGTTGAGCGGAGCTGAGCTCATGTTGTATGGCGGAGAAACGGGCACGCTGAGGGAAAGAGCAGATCGAAGCGACAGGGAGTAATAAAGAAAGCAGAAGAACACATGCTGCAAAGCAAGACGAGGTAGGATCTACGTGAGAGATGGCGAAGGCGAGAGAGGAGGAAGGAGAAGAGACCGGAAGTGGCGGTCATGCGCATGTGTGTGCACGCAGGCGCACCCACAGGAGAGCTCTGGCAGCCCGCAAAGGAAGGCGAGGGGGAGGGGGCGATGCTGGCGTTGCCTCGTAAAACCGCCCTACGGTGCACAGAGCAGAAAAGACATTGGACAACAGTGGCACTACAGACTTGTTTGTGGGAGAAGGGGAGCGAAGAGGCCTCTGTGTATACGCAGACAAGTAGCGGTTACGCGAGGCGGATCTACGGTGCCGGTTAGCCTGCATCTCTTCGATTTTTTCTTTTCCATGCTGCTGCAGACTCCCTTGACCGCCTCTCCTCCACTCCCGCTGCAGCGTCCTCGAGCTCCGTCAGCGTGAAGGCGATTGAGCCATCGGGAGTTCTCTTGTAAAGCTCCATGTCACCGATTTCCTGTGCCACGCGACCCCTCTCCGACTTGGCACGCTTCGTGGACTCAAGTGTATTACTCAGCTCGTGCTGGCATTGCTGCAGAATGATGTGAAGGCGTGCGTGTCGGCCCTTTGCCGTTGTGGCAGGCTCCTCGCCATCGCCGGCGTGTGGAGGAGAGGCTGTAAGGGGGCACACTGTCACTGCAGCATCGTTGCCACATGCCAACGTCGATTAGACTTCACTGCTCCTTTACTGGACCCGCGCACGTCGGGTGAGGCTCGCTCTTGTAGAGAACCGAAAGTTTGGCAGTCATAGCAGCTGTACTGGAAGTGTTAGTGGCACTCAGCAACGTACGCACAGGACTGCAACCTGACAAGGTGCCCGGCTGAGGGGAGAACGGAAGGGGAGCACGAGGTATCGCTGACAGAACTCGGAGGTGGGATGGCGTTGCCCCCCCTCCTCCAGCAAGCGTTCTATGCCGCTGCTTTGTTGGTGTTCGTTCTGCTCGCTGCTCAGAGCCGTCGCACGCGCATCTGCCGTACCAAAGAAAAAGGCATAACACAGAAGGCGAACGAAAAAAGGGAGACACACCGGGATGACATCGCCATCATCGCCGATGAGGCAACGAGGCACACTCGCTTCGACGGATGAGGAAAGACCCTCAGAGAGAGGGAGGGCAGCTCCAGAGCAGGATGGGGAAGGTGACGGTGGAGAGGCGGAGGGGCAAGGCCCCCACCTCCCTCCCACGCTATCTCCTTTCCTATGCCCCACTGCCCCCCACACGCAGACGCCCGCAGACGCCGACTCGCAGAGGTGAATGCCCCTGAGAAGTGCACAGCCACGCAGGCACACAACCGCTCTCAAGTTAAACAGACAAATGCCTACGGAGGCGAAGGGAGCAGAGAAGGGAAAGCCATCGCCACGACGGAGGGGTGGCGGTGTTGTTGGCGGAAGACAAACAACAGAGAAAGGCGACAACAGTGACACCTGTCTTCGCGGGCAGGGATAGACGCGAATCACAAGAGAAAAGAGAGAGGGTGGGGGTGGGAGGAGGGCTGCAGAGGTAGCAGCTGTCGTATCCATGAGAAGGGGAAACACAGGCAAGCACACATAGGCTATAATACTAGTGAGAAGATGCACAAGGGAGACGTGCACGCGGGCAGGCGAGTGAGTGAGAACACGCACACGATGCTAACACACAGACACAGACATGTCTTGGTGTTGCAACACACACACACACACACGCACAACGAATATCACCGAAAAGACCAGTTGAGAGGCAGGGAGAGGATGCAGAGCGGAGAAGAAGCATGCCGGAGCACAAAGCGTTGCGGCGACAGCTTGATGCTCTCCATCCGAGTAAGCAGCACATCGCACTAAAGACAACCCAGAAAGGAAACAGCAAAAAAAAGTAGGTAGTGACTGTGAGGAAGGGGAGGGGAAGGGCCACGCCACGCGCCAATGCAGAAACCCTCACGACTACTCGCACCCACATCAAGGTCATCACAACCTTCGTAAACAAGACTATGAGCAAGGCTTACGCGGACAGAGAAAAGCGGCCACTCTCCCACACCTTTCCTGCGTTGGCGGACATCTTCCTTCATCGGCTCACGGTGGCAATATTGCTTGCAGGTGTCTTTTGTGTAGAGACCTCAGGGAAGGAGTGGGGGAGGGGAGCGAGACAAAGATCCCACGCTGCTCCCCCTTGCTGACGACGACATGAAGTTCCCTTGACTTACGATGGGGTCATTCGCCAGCGGAGGCAGACGAGGGATGATGGTGAGTGCTGCAGCCGCGGGGTGGGTGGGAGGGGGGAGGAGCAGAGAAAGAAGAAGCAACAACAGCACAAACAAAGGAGGAAAGGCCTTCGCTAAGCGCATACGGGACCAAAAGACACGAAAGAGGAATGCGCAAGAAGAATGCGGATTTCAGGCGTACGACTCGTCGGCTGCGACGACAGTTCCACTCCTTCGTTTGCCGTTATGTATGGCCGACCTCGTTCCGCCATATCCGCTGGATGAGACCGGCGCACGTGCGTTCGAACCCATATACCGCTTTTTTTCTTTTTTTTGCAACCCTTCGCGGTGTATTCGTGAGGCAGCTCCGATTGAGGGTGGGTGGGTGGACGAAGGCGGTGCTCCATCGAGAGTAACGCACGCCAACACGTCTCTGCGCACGGATACATGTGCAGCGAAGCACACACGCACACACAACGAGGGGGGGGCAGAAGAGGTAACATCATCTCTGTCCCTTCTCTGTGCTGTACTCCTCCATGGAGGCGAATTAGGAGTCGTGCGGGGGAAAAAAAGGGAGGAAGGAGTGGAAGGAAAACGAGAACTCCGCGGAGCCACCGTGCTGCACATGCCTGCACGCGCAGAACCGCCGACACGGGACAACGAGGGCAGCGCTGGGCGGGACAACAGATGAGACGGAAACAAAGGACACAGGAGTCGAAGAGACAGCACGACGGCATCCGAAAGCGCAGTGCATGCGGACGAACAGGAAAAAAAAGGTGCAGAGGGAGTACACGTGTGTGTGTGTTGTGTGCATCGAACAACACACACCCACGCAACCAAGCAGCCGAGGCAAACAGAAGAGCAGAATGATGAGAAGAAATAGACCGGCTGCCTTTCGAGCCTCGAGCATGGCAACGAGTGCGGCAGACTAGCATTAGCGCTAAAAGGCTGAGAGTCGCACTCCACCAAAGAACAAAAACGTCGGCAACGACCAGGGGAGCATGAAAAAAAAAGGTGCAGTCGCTGAGCCCACCAACAAGAGCCCCAGGCTCATATGAACAGTATATCTGGTGTCGGCGGGATCATCCCCCCTCTCTTCCTCTCGCTGTATGTGTGACCCTCTCAGGTCGGCGCACGCAACATTGGCGTAAAGTCACCGGCAACGAAGACGTTTTGCCTGCCCGATGAATCGCGCGCGTGGGCCAGGCCGCCAGCAGATAAAGCGCCTGGCTCGTTCGACCTTCTGGGATGCTACCCTGAGCCTGATACACCACTGGTTCTCGTGGTCGGTGTAATTGAAGCCGCTGTGTTTGCACGGAGCTCTGGTCTCGCACTTAGAGGGATGGTGAACATGACCGCTGTCTTTCGTGTTCACCGTCTTCTCCGGCTCCTGCCCTCTCGGAACAGCCCGTGGCGTTGACTGGTGATCTCGAAGCTGGCGCTTCTGATGCGTCACAAGTGCTACGGGGCTTCGTGGCTTGCCGCCGCGCAGGCCCTGCGCCAGGGATGCATCGTGGACGGAGGTCGGTCACACCAGAAGTTCCGGGAGCCACACTTGGTGCGCCTGTCGCAAGGTCATCAACCTCACAGTCTCAACGCAGCTTTACCCGCTGTCGCTTCCGCGGTTAACGACACCTATGCTGAATCCAGACTGTAGCGCTGCTGGCGTCGACGGAAGTGAGACCATCGCCGAGGCAGAGATATGGCGCCGCACGGGCTCGCTGCACCCCGCAGCGTACTGCGCACAGTTCAGCTGTGGGAGCTGCACGAGCTCCTGCATCTGTTGCTCTTCCTCGTGCAGGATGTCGCTGAGACTTGCAGCCTTCGTGATGCCTAGAACGCGAGCGCTAGAGAGACTTTTACAAGCCATTCGTCTGTGTGGGGCCATCCGTGAGCACTTCTAGACTGTAGTATGACGCCTCTCCGTATTCGGCGGCAGCTCTTCGGCGCTGCAACTCGTCCTGTTGCGCTTTGCTCTCGCGAGCCTCAGCGTTGTAGAAGCCGTTCGCCACCACCTCCGCGCAACTGCGCGAAGGCACAGGCACGGAGCTGCCCCCGTACGTGGGGTTGTCGGGGCTTCTGCTTCGACTCGAATTTACCTCACGGGCTGGGCGACCGCCACCGCTGAGGCGACCACCTCCTTGAGAGACACCAAGCACGGCGGTGCCCGAGGACCAATCCACATGGACACCACCGCGGCCTCCAGCTTGTTGGGGGGTGCAAGGAATACTCAGGGATGACATAAACGACGCTGCCGATGCGGTCGCCGCGCCAGGGTGAACGACCTCCACAGCACAGTCGACAGGGTCACTCACAAGGCGACTGTACAGCTCGCGGGGATGGCTTGCATTAACTTCTACTGTCGGCACATCCCCAGCGGCAGTGGTTGCAAGAGGGGTGCGATAGCGATGTAGACCGCCGCGGCCGCCACGCCGACGCGCATTAGAACGGTGCGTCGCAGAGTTTGCTGTGCCCCAAGTGCTGCCAATGCGGCGGCCGCGGCCGGCCCCGCTCGTGGCACCGTTGGTGTAGTCCGCCCAGTCACTCGCACACTCAGTTTCGTCAATGATCTTACTGGCCTCAGCGCCATCCGTTAGCCTCACCGCAAGTGGAGGACCACGCAGAGCTTGAGGAAACTGATGCAGCTGCTCGCGGCGGTACACTCGGAGCAGCCGGTACAACTCCCCCTGCGGTGGCACATTGTGTATATGGTTCAACAGCGCCACCCCTTCCTTGGCGACAGGGAGGCGAAGGCGGGCTTCCAGCTGGGGCTGCGATGTTCTCTCAGTGCCGGAGACGGCATATCTGCGCACCGCCGGCGTGATAGCGGACTCTGCAATGGAACCGGTGTGGGATGAGGCAGACCTGGACGCGTCTGCGGCTTTTTGATGCCCACTCTGTCTTCGGCCGTTGAGCTCAACACACTCACCTGCGCCAACACTTTGGTCCTTCCCCAGTGTCGTGTGATGGCTGACCATACCGTTGGAGGTAAAGCACACCAAAGGTCGGAAAACGGCGTACTCGGGAGCGATGCTTGCAGGCCGGGGAGGTTGCGGCCGCTGCTGCGACTCCGTCGGCGGTGGCGGCAGATAGGTATCCAAGGGCGAGAAGCGGTACCCGGACGCCTGAGAGAAATCGGCCGAGACGCCGCCGTCCCCACTTTCCAAGACATCAAAGTCCCTGCTGTGCCTCTGCGGGGACAGTGCCAACGGGCGGCGCGCGCTGGAAGCAGAATGCGGAGCCCTAGTTCTGTTGACTCGGCGCCACAGCGTGGGGACCTGTGACTCACTACGGGGCAGCGTCGGTTCGCCAGTGGCGGGGCAGTCCCCGAACGTCGACTGCGGTGTATCCTCCAGTGACTCACCGGAGAAAAATGATAGCAGCATCTGGTGATACGAGGCCATCTGCGACTGCGACAGTACACGAGACGGAGTTGCTGACACAGCATCGTCACGAGGGGATTGCGGCCAGCCACTCAGAGACCTCTCGTGCCGCATACTGCTCGGACTCCTGTGATTTCCTGGACGGCTCATAGCACCGCCATCGACTTCTCCACGTGCGGGTGCACTGTGCCCTGAAAGAGCAGACGGGGCTGTGCTGAATGCACTCGCTATATCGGTATGCTTACATGTCTTGAAGGGCAATGACTGTACCGGCGATGCACTGCGTTGACGTGAGTGTGCGTTGGCGGTAATGTTGCTGTTCGTACTATCAACCACCAATCCATCCTCACCGCCCTTTGGAGGCTCTTGCAATTGTGGAGCGCCACTTGTAGACGAGAGAGACGGGGGGTAGTGGCGACGTGTGGGCTGCGTTGCATTTCCTTCGCTCATCGTCGTCAGCACAGGCAGCCGCCACGGAGCTGCGGCTGTACAGCATGAACTCTGAGTGACTTCCAAAGGGTCCTCTTCCTCGCACTGGAGCGCATCTGCACGCCTCGCTCGCCGTGTGGAGACGCTATCATGAGTTGCTGTGTGCGACGCTCTAGTGGCAACTCGTGATGAGATTGCAGCGGCCGCCTCTCCCGCTTCCAGAACGCGATCAGAGTGCAGGCTTGCACAACGCACATTACGCACGGACATGAGCGATGTCGAGCGGCGAGCTTGACGGCGGAGGGCGTCTTGGGACGTAGTGAGCTGGACTCCCTGAGAAGAGATCAAAATGATGATGTCTGCGTGGGGGCCTTCGACGTCGCCCGGTTGGGCAGTGGGGCCCGTTCCTTCACTGAGCGCCACCGCACGAGCGCCCCTCACCACCGATTGTGCTGTGTCGGGTATCGTGGTGCTTGAAGGAGCACCAGCTGGCGCCATCCTGGGGCTTTGGCCGGAGCGCATCGACCTCAATGACACACTTCCTGTTCGCTCTCGGTGGGTCTGCGGTGATACGAGGGACGAGCTGTCCAGGGCGCGACCTCTGTGACCTCCGCATCGCACTTCAATACCATTTGTTGTGGTAAAACTTTGCGGTGCCAGGCTAGAATAGCGCGGTAGCGAAGTGAAGAGGGTGCGGTGAAGATGCTGGCGTCCCTCTTGAGCGTTGGAGGGTGTGCCTAATTCGGTGTGCCGCGGCATTGTGGGAAGACGGTTGGTACTGGAGCTCCCTTGACGGCCGCGCTCGCGCCGAGCACGGCGGTGTAAGTTCATGAGTCGACGGTTCCCTCTTGGCTCTTGAAGCTCACTCGAGTGCAGGCTGCGTTCTGGTCCAAGAGTGACACTACCCTCTCCATTCTCAGCGCCACCAGAGGCCGTGACGACTACTTCAGAGCTCGGAAAACTGGGCCGACGCTGCGGAGAGAACGCTGGCACATGGGCCTCGAGCTCACCGAGCTGCACAACTACAGGCACCCGGTCAGATACCAAGCATCGCTGCTGAAGCTGAGGGCCATTCTCGCCGCTAACCTGGTTGCCCGAGAGCTCCAAGGACACCACCGTTGAGGCGGAGCGGTTCGACTCGCTTGGCTGAACGCTGCCAATGTGCCGCAACGATGATGGCTCTGCTGCGGGCGTGGGGGCGGGCGGACGCGCTGGTGAGTGCACCTGCGATGGCGCTTGCCGCGGCTGCAAAGGCTCACGCGTGCTATTCGACAAGGGGGGTGAGGTGGGTGCTTCCGGAAGAGTTCGCCTGGCACGAGCCATGCACCCGCCAACGGTTGCATCAGTGACGGCACACTCTGGCGTAAGCAAGTGGGGGAAGACGGGCATCGCAGCTTTTGGCGTTCAGCCCAGATATGGCTGAGTGGAGGGGCATATAACCTGTACAGTCATGAAACGACAGATCTGCTTGCCTTCTCTCTCTTGCGCTCCCTTTGAAGAGCAAGCAGTTGTTCAAGCAACTGTGTTACAACGTGCAACAGGGATGTAGACAGTCCTTGTTTTGGGGAGAGGCAAGCACAGGAGAGCACACTAGACGCCAACACAGAGGGAGAAAGAGGAGAAAAAAATGAGGACGGAAAGGAGAAGCGGACACATAAAAGAACCGAGTCACACACACACACACACACGTCGACTAAACCGCTGCTAAAGAAAGGCGACCGCGAGACTGAGGGAAAGAACGAGGCAGTCACGAGAGGAATTCGAGAAGAGAAACAGGGAGGGTAATGATGCTGTACGCGTCGATAAAAGGAAAACAAGGTCGAGGCAAGAGAAGTTGAACACAAACCAGACCAAAAATGAAGCCACGACACGCTCCGTCACTTTTTGTGTGTGAGGTGCGGGCGCACAAAGAGACTCTACTGCACAGACGTCGCGTACAGAGGAAAGGCAACAGTGTTGCAAACCCGCGCACCTGACAGGCTAGTCCCACCAAGTGTATCGATGTGGGTGATAAGACGACCGATATGAACAAGGCGGAGCGTCAAGGGCAACGCCGTATGGAAACAGGAGCAAAGGAGGGAAGGACGTAAGGGTATACAGTAGCATGGAAGAGGCGAGAGACGGGTGAGTCGCTCCTGTGCCCCCTGATGCGCATCACATTCACACCATCGGCATACTAAGACGGAGATCCTGTTTCGCCACAAAGCAGCTGGATACTATGGACGGCGGCTGCAGTATGGGCACCCCGGCTGCATGCACTTGGGTTGCAGCCTATCCTGTGCGTGTGTGTGGGTTTCCGTGCTACCTTTGTCAATGCATGCGTAAGCAGCGCCGTTGTTAGAGTGGCGCAAGGATCGTGATCCGTATGGTAGACAGGTTATCAAGGAAGAGTGAGAGTCACTGGGAAATAGAAAGCGAGGAAAACCAAGAGAGAAAGCGTACAACTTGGGTGCGCGCAGCTCCTCAAGAGCAGGAGTGAGAACATAATCAAAAGAGAAGGTTGATATCAGGCAAGCCGCGCTCCCTTCTCTGACTCAATGAAGAATGGAAGGCCGAGGTAAGAGAATCCAATCATCGAATGCTGCGAAGACCCGCAGAGCACGTCATGTGCATGGCCCACGAGCTTGGCGGCGCAAGTACGAGGCGCTTGCAGTGCTGAGAAGAGCAAAGAGGGACAATGCACTACCCTCCTACGCAGAGTCGTTGGCTGCTTACGATCCAGCAGTTCTCCATCACGGCTACATACACATACTCACTTGGTGTGTGCACCACTTGGATCGACCCTGGGCTCACAGTTACTAAAGGAATCTTGAGGTACTCCTGGAAGAGGCCCGCCACAATGCTGCCGTCCTTCTTCCATACAATCCCAACCTTGCAGAGGCATCGCACACCCGTCGTGAGTGCGGCCTCCTTGTTGGCGTTGAAGGTTTGGATAACAACCGTGCTCAAGAGCTCTACCGTGACGTCCAGGCACTTCTGCAGCATATTCGGGAGCACAGTGTTGCGGATTTCGGTGATCAAAGTGTCTCCATGGCCACGGAGTTAGTGAAGCAAACGCTGAGGATGAAGCTGCGCACTGCCGGGACCGTGGGTGCGGCGCTGCCACACTCAATCATACCGGTAGATATGGGGGGGGGCAACTGCGGGGAGTCGACCGGTGCGGGAGCGGCGCAGGCTGGCGTGCACCCCGGCCTGTTCGCGGATCCCTAAGCACTACCTAGCGGATCTTGGGGATGATCAAAGCCGTGTACTCGATGACGTTGCAGCTTTTGCTCGCCACCAAGGAGGAGTGGATCACCTTACCCACTACCTCAGCCTTCCGTGACGCAAAACTCAGGCTCACGGTGCCCACAGTCATGTGAGTCACCTCTTCTATGATGCAGCCGTCTGCCATGAAGCCGTGCTCCTTGAGGTGCGAGATGGGATATGGGACACCAATGCAGTTGAACTCCTCGTCGAAGGAGAAGGCGTAGCGGACGGGCTCCATACGCTTCATTTCCAGAAACACCGAGGTGAGCGACACAGCAGCCGCGACGAAGCCCTTTATACTGGTGCCGTCACGCCCGCAGACCTTGTCATCCTTCATCGTGAACAGGTTTGCATCCTGCTTGTGTCTGTTGATGGGCACCACATCTGTGTGCCCAGGGAGCACAATGCCGCCCTGCATCTCGCCGTTGGCTCCTTTTAGAGTGGCCCAGATATGTGCCTTGTCTTTCCTGTGGCCGTGCGCAAGAACACCGTCGATACCCTTGCCCTTGGGGTAGGCCTCCGCGTTGCGGATGAGGTCCACATTCGACTTGGTTGGGCACGTCGTGTCGAGGCTGGTGGGCTTCCAAAGCCATGACTTCGAATCGCTGGGGTGGTGGGCTGTTTCAATGGTAAAAATAAGGGGCGGCGTGCGGCTGGCGCTGGGCAGGGCGCGTTGGTGCCCGCGCTGCGGCCGGGGTTGGGGTATGGCTTCCGCGGCCCGCGTCGGTTTTTGGTGGCCGCCCCGTGGCGGGGCGAGGCGGAAGAAGACGAGCGCGCCACAAATCTCGTGGCGCGCGGAGTGGGCGAAGATGGCCTTCCTTTGATGCAGCGGAATGTGGCAAACAAAGCTGGGAAAAAACATTGGGAAGTAATAATCGCTTCCCAAACAAAAAACTGCATCGAGTTCAACGGCTATACGGCAGCTTCGCTTTCCGGCAGGGAGCAGGAAGCACAGCGCGGTTTGGTAGTATTCGCTGCGTCTTCAGACTTCCCCCTTGGCCAAGCTATGCGGGCTAACGGGGTTGCCGCCTCCGCCCTCCAGAGCGCAGATGGCGGCAAATACGCGTTGGAGCAACAAGTCACAGAAGGGAAAGACGAGAAGGAAGAGGGAGGCGAGGAGCCCAGCAGCAGATGGAAGAGAGAACAAAAAATAGACCAAAAACAGGAAGGCCTCCGTGCAGAGGTGTGAACGCAAAAGACTGAGTGCCGGCGGTTTACGTCAGCAACAACACACCTAGAAGACCTCAGGCAGTGGCGACGAACTCGAAAATAGGGGAAAAGAGTCGAGTCCGCGACCCTAGCGCCGCTGCTGACGTTGCGATGCGCCTCGACGTACTAGTAGCCCTGCACGACGGTGGCAGGCGCATGGAAGCGGCGTGACACGATGCTGTAGGTGTTGCTGAGCAGGATGCCGGGGTTTCAGAGCTTTAGTTAGTGTTGATATAGGCCTGCGTGCTGCAGCCGAACTGCACCTTTGCTTTTTCGGCCACCTTGGCAGTGCTGATGACTGGCGTGTAGCCAGTGCCGCGAAGGTCTTTGAAGGGGATCGTGTTGTGCGCCGAGAAGGTTTTGGTGCTGAAGCGGCGCGCGTGCCGCACCTTGTGTGTGAGGACGCGCACGGTCTACGGGTAGGCGGTGATGTCCTTTGGCGACACGTTGGGGATGCCAACGTAGGGGCGGCCGTTGCTGAAGTACTTGGAAGGTTGTCGTCCAGGCGATGGCGTTACGAGAATCGGGGCCGCGGAGAAGTAGAGAATGAAATCTGCCTCTGCGATCCTGATGATGGTGTGCGAGGTGGCGATGGGGATCTGGCCTCAAAGCGAGGCGGTGGCAATGAGGGGAGAGGGCCGATGACGAGATGTTGCCGTTGACGCGCTGCATGTTGAGTGTGGGGGAGCGGACGTGCAAAGTGGAGGTTCGCGATGGGGTGGTGAAAGTGGAGGCGGGTTGTGAGCGTTGTGGGCCACATCCCTAGAGAGGCTGCCGCAGAGAGGTGCGCCGTTGTCTTTGGGTTCCGGCACCATATCGGCGTGGATTAACCAGGGTCTCCCCCCTGCACTTGGGAAGGATGGTACATGTGGGGCACATGCAGTCAGTGACAGATGAGGGAGTGCAGCGGGCGGATGAGTTTATTCGCCGGTGCGCTGGGGTGGGCTCTTGCAGCCAAACACAACGGTGAGTGTGTGTGTAACGTGGGGCCGCAGTCAGCGTGGCGGAAGGAAAGCTTCACGTCAAGGTAATGTTCGACTGAGGGAGGGGCCTCGGGTATAGGGTGCTGCTACAGGGGTTCGTGACTTAGGGACGACATTTAGGAAAGAATATCAGGTGACGGAAGCCGGGTACTGTGCCACATGACGGGCTCCTTCACATCAGCGGAGTAGTACAAGCACACACACACACATATATATATATATGTCGCGCTGACTTGAGGCTGATGAGCACGGGAGAGACGTTTGTTAGCACAGTGGTGGCGAAGAGATACTTATGGAGGGAGTGAGTGACGGGGTCTCGTGTCGGCTTGCAGGGGCAGGGGGTGACGCCTTCGAGTCGGCCAGCAATCGCCTGAGCACGCCTAAGTGTTGATAAGAGAGAGGGGCTGCAAAACGGCCGCACAACTCACCCACCCACCCACACCCACACCCACCCACACCCACACCCACCCACACCCACACCCACACCCACACACACCCACAACGGAGGAGGAGGGGGAGGGGAAAAAAGAAAAGGGTACCATCAACGCAGAAAGAATAGAGGCTAAGCGAGGGGGAGGGGAGGGGGGGGAGAGGGAGAGCTGCTGCTGGTACTGACCAATATGTACATTGCTGAGACCACCAAGAACAAATATGTTGCAGGGCTTGGTGATACGCGTGTGAGGGGGCTTCCCGGAATCAACAATAGACAAAGCATAGTAAAGTAGTGGTTATGTCTTCTGCACCTCGTCGCGTATGCGTGTGTTGGTACTGCTGCTGCTGCTGCTGCCGTTGTTGGCGGCAGGTGACATCGAGTACGACTCACGCAAGACGGCCGCAGTGCTTGTCGCACAGAGGCAGCCGAACCTGCGCGTGAGTAAGAATGGCAAACGGAGCGAAGAGTGCGCGCGGGTGGAGGGGGAGAGAGTTTATGTACTTGCTTTGTGAAGGGTTGCGCTGCCATGCACTCCTTCTCTCTCTGAGTTTCCCCCCGCCTGACATGCGCCGTTTCCGTTCTGCTCTGCCCCACACACGTCACATGTGACGGGAGAAAGGAAAGGTGCGCGAGACGACAATGGTGGATGGGTGAGCACGTGTCGGTGCTTCGCCTTCCATATACCTGCCAAGGATATATATCTATATATACATACATTACCGTACACGTATGCGAGGCAGTCGTGGAAGGCCCACGCACGGGAGCAGTAGAAAGTGGTCAAAGAAGAGGATGGGCAGTAGACGCGTATAGCTGCATGGTGCCCGTCTCCGCCACACCGCCTTCTACTTAGCAGATGCACGCACCGAGCAGCACAGCGACAGCGACAAGGCCGCTAACGACCAATCCATGGGTGGAAGCTGTAGCCGCGCTTGGTGACACTGTTGTGGTGGTGGCGGCCGCTTCCACTTCCGCGAAGGCGACCGGGTTCGCGTAGCACACATCGTCGTAGGGCGGACAGGCAATAAACCCGCCCTCCACGAACACGTTGGGGCTACTCACTGCCGGCTGCACCGTCACCCCAGTGCCACCGGCGCCGCACGAAAGCCAGCTGTTCGCGCCAATCACGAGCACCTCATAGGTGCGAGATGCGCTGCTGCAGTGTACCTTGGCACAGACGGCACCAGGCTGAGTGAGCGTGAACTTCACCAGCAGATTGTCTGCGTCGAAGCAGCGCGCGCTGTCACCAGTGATGCTGCCCGGCATCGCACCTAGCGAGCCGCCACTGCACGCGGTGTTGGAGAGGGGCTGTATCACGGGGCAGTAGTCGCTGTGCGACAGAGAGCCACCGAGGGTCGGTTGATCAGGGAAGTACTGGGCATACCTTGGCAGAGCCGAGGAGTAGGTAGTGAGGGCGCACCGACCAATGCTCAACCGGTCCGCCGTGCAGCTGCGCACCGAGGAGCTGAGGCTGTCGCAGAACACCGTAGGGGTGTTGGAGGCGCCGTCCGTCAAGCACGGCACTGTGAAGAGCTTACCCCCTGCGGTGGCGCCGAGGGCAACAGGCTCCGCCTTACGGAAGTCGACTTTATAGAAGCCCATATCCTCCAGGGCAGCGAGCGACAAGGCGCTGTAGCGCGCCAGACTGAGCACAGGCGCCATAAGTTCATCCTTCGCGGCGCGGCGCTTCCAGTGAGAAAGAGATGTGCCCGGCTCGCCTTGATCCTCCAGCTCGGCGCCATAAAACACCTCTGTGTCAGAGATGCCGTACATGGCCTTGGCAGCCGCGCGCACAGCCGATGAGTTCAGCACCGGTACGTTCCTTTTTCCACGCAGAGACGGGACGATGGCAAACATGCCGCGTGCCTTGAAGATGCTTGAGGTGAAGCCGAGCGCGTGCAGCAGTTCATGGGCGGCGACGCGGCGAAGACTATTCGTGCTGCCAGACGGGTTGCCTCCGTAACGGTCAATTTGCTCCTGCGTTTCCCCTACCGAGGTCGGCAGGTAGCGCGGGTTGAAGTACATCGCCCCCACAGCTGGGCGACTCGTGATTGTGGCCGTGTTGGGGTAATACTGGCAAGCAAGAGCCCACGCCATGAAGCTCTTCGGAGTAGATGTCGGACCCGCTGCCACGTAGACGATAAAATCTGCGTCCGGCACACCCGTTGTCCGGTGCGCTGTCGGGACGGTGAAGGAGCCGCAGTATGACCCCGGCATGGAGTTCACGACGATGGAGGTGCTGGCTGCCAGCCGACGCACCTTCAGTCGCTGCGCGTGCATGCTGACTGCCTGGGGTAGTATAGAGTTGATCAGCACGGCCCTTTTCGCATCCGTCAAGAGATCAGCGTTGCTGGTGCACGGCACCAGGGAGCCGCTGGAATCGGGGCGCATCTGACCAATGGCCGTGCAGTATTTCGATTCGTCCTCCAGATCGGGCACGAAGACAGCAATGCGGATGGGGGCCCACTCCGAGTCCTCTCTGTCGCTGCTGATTGTGACGGTGGCCTGTGGCTCGACGGCACGCTGTTCGGCGGTGGCTGAGCCATTCCATCGCTTGAGGTCCGTTTCGACCTGATAGCGCAGGCCGTTGCCGGTGTTGCGCAGCGCTGTGTATGAGAGAGGGGCGTCACCTTGCTTGTGGACGATCTGGCTGTGCCCGCACGAGGACGGGGCCGCGACTGTCGTGAAAGCTGCGTAAATGAGGAGAGCACTCAGCCACAACGCGATACGCCACAGCGCGGCGGGCACGTGCGACATCTCGCCTACTGCTTGCGAAGGATGGCTCGCTTCGATAAGTGGCGACTCCGGCGAGTAACTTGCTCCGGGCGAGGGAGGCGGAGCGAGAGAGGGAGAGCGAGAGGGGGCGGGTGGACACTGCAAGGAAAAAAAAACGAAGGAAGTCGAACACCGGCGAAAAGGAAAAGCCGGCGGAGATGATAAGAGAGGGGGAGGGGCGCTGAGGGGGGAGGGGGAGGCAGTCGTGTCGTGCGAGATGTCGGCGTCTTTGTCGGTGCTTGGAACGTCTGCAAGGAACGGAGCACACACACACACACAGAAGGAAGAAGAAAAGGGAAGCGAGAACCTAGTTAGGTTCCGTGTTGTGTGGGTGCGGCTCAGAGACACACCTTCACAGCCCCTACAACGAAGAAAGCAGCCGCGTTATACATAAAGGTGTTCCTGCTTCGGAGGGAGAGAGGGAGAGGGAGGGGAGGGGAGGGGGCGCACTGAAGCCTGCGTCCAGAAGCACACAAACGCGCCAGGATACACACGCCACGGAAGAGAGGAGGCGGAAAGTAAGCTTCTACAGACTACCGGTCGGTGTACCACAGTGACTGTCTGCTCACGTGTGCATAGGAGGCACAAAAGACAATGGAGGAGGAGGGGGGAGTGGGGCGTGTATGGCGCAGAGGGGCCAGAGAGAGAGCCAAGCGGGTGTTGTTCAATTTCAAGAAAGAAAACAAAGGCGGAAAACAAACGTGCGAAGAAGTAATAAGATGGGGGAGGGAGGACTGCAGGAGATGGCGTCCAAGAGGCTTTCCGCTGGTGCGTATACCTCGAGGAGCGAGAGGAGGGGGAGGGGGGGGGAGGGGCAAGACGAGGGCAGGAGAAAGGGGTAGCGGGTCTTCGCCGTTTTCTTTTTTTGAAGGGTGGCCAATTGGGTAGACTTCCACCAAGGAGAGGAGAAACACACACACACACAGGCACACAAACAACGGCGAACAGGAGGGGTGAGGGGGGGGCAGGAGGAGAAAGGAAATGGACGAACAGACAAGCAAAAGTCAGCTTGCCTCGGTAAACAGTCACGTAAGCGGAGTGAGCGGGAAGAGGGAGTGCACGTGTGCGTGCGTGGGGGGAGGGGGGCAAGCGTTCAAAAAACAGCGAGCGCAGATGATGACGATGATGCCGATGTATGATAACGATGGCGGCACAAGACGAACACCAGTGTGTTGCGGTGCGTATCCTGTCAAGAGATGGAGTAGAAATACTCACATGAAGGAGACAACGTCGCAAGACTGCTAGAGAACAGTGTCCTGGGGTGACGTGTGCTAGCTGTGAGCACATACGGCGAGATGGGGCCGTGCCGTTACCGTACACATATATGTTATTTGTACGAGTAAGCGTGTAGCAAGGTTGTAGGGGATCAGAGAAGAGGGAAGAGGAGCGACGAAATGGGCAACGTGCGAGTAATAATAATTCGAAGAAAAACAAAAAAAACGGTGAGTCGAAGGCCTGCCGAGCAACTCGGCACATCGATTCTTGTCGAACAGGTCCCAGCATTTTGGATCGACTTATGCATCCATGACCCGCACGCCATTCGAAAGGCGTCCGAGAGCACGCGCAGCACATCACCTTGCCATTTGTTGTCTGACGAGGCTTTGTTGGCAAAAAAAAGGCGCCGCACACCACTCAGTCCTTGTCACCTCTGGTGGTGCTGCTTCTCCCTTTCCCTCTTCCTTACACACTCGGTGAGCAAAGTGAAGAGGCCGCAGTGCAGTATTCGAGCTGCACTGCCGTTATTCTGTTGTGCTGTCGTGCTGTTTAACGTTCCCTACTCTCCATCACCACATGACTGAACAGTTCATTGGGTAGATACAAAACACATCCGGATGGAGAAGCTGGAAGGTTTGCGGAGAAACACATAACGCGCATGCGTTCAAACAAAAAAGAAAATGTAGCTAAACCACTTCACACGCACAAGCACAAAGTATCAAGCAGTACAGGCGCACAACCCAGATTTCTACAAAAGGAAATCACGCGGGTGGGAAGGAGGACGCACACGTCGAGGCGGCAGCATGATCTACAAGCGCGCACGTCGCGTGAACGACAAGGACACCGACCCATGGAGAAGATCACAACAACTACGCTACGGAGATACAACACGCATGTGAGTCACGGTGGTACAGAAGAAGAGCAAAAGATGGCGTTGCACGTGTTACTGACACACCCCTACCCTGCCCGATTCAGCGCAGATTCACACGACATAGATGATCCCCAGTGAAGGGGGGAGGGGGAGGGGTGGTGGTGGAGGTGGAGGCGTAGGTGGATCGTTCCCAGAAGACGAGGATCTGATGCATATGGCGAGATTCTCCTCCTCTTCCTCCTGCGTCTCCGCCGCTCTCTCTATCTCTGGCGCGTATACACTGTGGATGGATGGGGGGGGCGATGCATCCATTATTGCGTCGTCGTGAACGCGCTGTCACATGGCGCAGATAAACACCAGGCAGATGAGCAGGACAAACCCAGAGACGAAGGCCACCACGGCCTTGTTGGTTTCCTCATCGATCGGTACCGCAAACAGTGGATACTCCTCTTCCCTTGCCAGCTCCCTCAACGGCTTCACCATAGGAGGCATCGCCTTCACCTTGTGGCGCCAGAGCTCTGGCGTACGCGGCGTTGCTTGCGAGAGCAACGCCTCGCGGGAGTCCTGGCGCTGAATGCCGGCAGTGCTGACCGTGCTCTTGTTGCTTCCGGTGTGAGGGTTGCTCCAGTTGTCGCGGCTTCGGCAGCCGTCAAAGCCACCGACTGGCGAGGAGTGCGGGAGAATGGGGGTGGGCACTGGTGGTAACAGAGCATTACGCGACCATGACCGGCGTTCAACTCCGTGCGGGAGAGCGAAGTGACTGTAAGGCGAACTGTGTCCAGTGCTGTTTGGTGAAGTGTGATCCTCCAATCTCGTGACTTCTAGGCACCTCAACGACGACAACGTTGGCGAACCGGCACCGCGTGGTCTACCGTTTTTGCCCGTTCCTCCTCCTTCCCTCACGACCCGACCGTCGATGATGGTAACGTGAGCTGTGGGCGGCGCTTGTGTGGCTGGATTTTCGTCCGTAGAGAAGTGTTGCTCTAGGTGGACATGTAGCTGTGTGTTCCAGAGGTGTCCGTCCACCTGCGCCGGGCTTTGAGGATGAGAGGAGGAGGCGCTCGAGGACTCCTTGGTAAAGAAGGTATTTACCACCTCCGTCTGGCTGGCCGCGCCGCTGGAGGGGTGGCTGTGTTGGCTTCGAGGGTTATGGATTACCGCTATGGTGTCCCCACCAGGGGCGTTACTCTCGGCTGGCGTAATCGCGTCTGTGCTGGGAGAGGACGATGAGGCTGCTGTAGTTCTGTGACAGCCACCATGGCAGGCCTGCAGGCATTCGAGGCGCGGAGATACTTGCGAGCCCTCCGACGCCGGTGCTCCCTTCCGGTTCGCAGGCCCGACCATATTCCCCTCGCTTGTCTGACTGTTGCACATGTGTTTTACAGTGGTGTTGTTGCCATCTGTATTGTGGCTTTCATGCGTGCCCACAGACCGCTGCCAAGCGGAAAGGTGCGAGCGCCAGTCCAGGAGATCCTCAAGCGTCTTTACATTGCCGGCTGGCGACGGCAGAGATCGGTGTGCGTGCGCCTGCGAGTCGCTCCTGTGGTCTTCGCCACCAACGCTGTGGGAGCCTGTTATTGCCACGCCTGACTCCGCTGTCCTCGCCGCAGCACCGGATGAGGCGGGTCGCTCTGAGGTGGTCTCTGCCTCTGTGTTGGGTGCAACCTCCTCTTTCCCGCCTTGCGAATCCGCAGAGTTTGGGGCTAGTCGGCGCTTCGGTGTGGAGAGGTGCGGCTCGACTGAAGGCGACTGCTCATATGCGTACCTCTCTGCTGTCGCTCCGGTGGACGGTGAAATTAGGTTGCGTCCAGTGCGACTCGTGCAGCTCTCCAGCCCATCCAGGTTCTCTGCCCGGCTCACCATGAGGCTGCTGTAGAACGACGCGTCGTGTGAGGATATGATGGAGGAGGAGCGCGCCGCGGCCGGGTCGCCGCATAGGAGGGGCGGGGCATCGGTGTCGTTGGCTTCAGCGGCGTTGGACACCGACGACTGCGAGAGTTGCACCGCCTCACAGAGGGATCTCGAGAGTGGGTCTGGCCTCTGCAACTCCACCTGCAGCGGTGAGAGCGGGGCTGCAGCTACGGTTGGCGCATCTACACCGCTGGCCACATTCGTTGCCGAATGCGAGCTCGCGCTCTCTTGGTTGATGCACTCCATACTACAAGAAAGAAAAACAAACAGACGGTAGGATTGCTACTGCTTCGGAGCGTGAGAGTAGGACGCGACTTGCCGTGGTCGGAGCGAAGCGTTGCAGTGTCGACAGAGAGTACTTCGTAGCACAAGCCCGCACACACAGGCCCAGGTGCAGTTGCCAGCGAGGAAGATAGGCAAGATAGATGGCGGAATAACGTAAAAGACAGGAGCACACGGGCGTATTTCATAAAGAAGCAGGCGAGACGTTGAGCTAGAGAATTCACGGGACACCAGATCCCAAGAAGGTAGGAGGAGGGGGAGAGGGGGAAGAAGCGAAGAGCCCGGAAGAAAAACGTTAAAGCGGAAGCGCGTGCAGCGCGGACCCACACGAGAAGAGATTTGCAGCTGAAACGCCCACCGACAGCTAAACGGGGGAAAAACACAAGGGAAGCACCCACAGAGCCCTACACACACACACACAATAGTTGATCGTCGAAGAGAGAGAGGGGAGGAGGAGGGTGAGGGGAGGGAAACCGCTGGGTGACGGTGCAGTACGTTAATAAAAATATGGGCTACAATCGCGGGAGCGAAATATTCCGTCGATTATGGAAGCTTGCCAGCTCCGAGGGGAACAGAGGAGTCGTTATACGGTCTAGAAAACTAAAGAAAACCGCGCCAAAATGAGAGAGAGGAGGGGGAGAAGCCACGAACAGCTAGACAAGCAGTGGGACGCGAGGCGATACGAAAAAAAAGGGAAACAGAGAGAGAGAGAGTACACCGCTCACGCTGGTTTCGGCAGTCTTTTTGTGCTAGTTCTCCTCTGTACCCCCTTTTGTGTTGTGCTGTTGTTGTTTTTCTTCTCTGGCTCTCTGGGCTGTTCACCCCACCTGCGAGGTTGTTTGTGAGCAACCCCCGCAGCGGCAGAGCGATGAATAGGAGAGAAGAAAACCAACTGGAACAGAGAGGTGAGGTGGGTGGGTGGGTGTATGATGTGTGCTTGCGTGTGCGAGTGGATGGTGATGGTGGTGGTGGGGGAGCCGACAAAAGAACAAAACAACAAGAACAAAAAAAAGATGCGGTGCGTGTGGGGAAGGCCGACGAGCTTTTTAACTCACCCGTGACACATGGTCAGTGGAAGTACACCACACTTGTCGGGAAAAAAAGAGAGAGAGGGGGGAGGGGGGGGGGACGCTGGGACACACCTGCCCACCACCCATACGTCAACACCGATACCAAAAAAAAAGAAAATGGAATGACACAACTGAGTCAGGCAAGAGGAACAGCAAGAGCAACCGAAAAATAAAGCAGATGCTAGGGTGAAGGGTGGAGGGGGGAGGCGGGAGATGCCAGTGCCTGCGGATGTATGCGCGTCAGCAACCGCTTCGCAGCAACACAAGGTATGGGCGCCCCCCTGCCAAAACGACAAACAAAAGAGACGGGAAAAATGATGCAAAAATGGCCGGGGTTAAAGAGAGCAGGCACATGCACCCACACAGGGGAGGGGGAGGGGGCAGAGAACGCCGCGCACACCGTGAGTGAGCGGGAGTCAA
Source organism: Leishmania mexicana MHOM/GT/2001/U1103 (assembly GCF_000234665.1). Classification (NCBI taxonomy): domain Eukaryota; phylum Euglenozoa; class Kinetoplastea; order Trypanosomatida; family Trypanosomatidae; genus Leishmania; species Leishmania mexicana. The sequence goes on from NC_018334.1 coordinate 962,970, forward strand.
GCAGTGATCCAAGACGTGCAGTCAAGCCCACCCACACCCCACACACAGGAGGGTATTACGGGGAAGTGAGGGGAAGTATGCGTATGCGCGTCCGTGTACGTGAATGGACACCTCCAAAGATGCTAGTGCACCTGCTCCGTTCGACGTGCATGGAAAGTGGGGATGCAGTCACAAAGTGATGGCAAGACGAGAGGCACAGTGGCCGACGAGGAGGAGGAGAGTAGGAAGCAGAGATAAAGTCTATCGGAGGGCGTAGAGGAGGACATGGGCCTCGCATGGGTGTCATCGGTAGCGGAAAATGCCGCTAGAGACGAAGGGGAAGCGCTCTGGCGGCGTAACGGGTATCACACACTACACTTTATTCTCTGTGTGTGTGTGCAGGGGGGTGTCGGGCTCGTAAGAGCACACCAGAGCGACCACACTTTCCCTCGCCAAGTTTTCTCATGACTCGGACATGAGCTGCGACGTTATTTGGGTTTCGTTGTGCAGTTCAGGATCCTGCGCATACGTAGAGCATGGTGAAAAATGTGCCGTAGACAGGGAGCGCTGTCAGCCCACTGTCGCTCACTCTCCTCCGCACCTGCTCTCTCTCTCCTGCGCCAGCAAGTGATGGCGCACCGGCCCCTGCGGAGGTTTTTCCGTTTTTTGGTTTCCGTTTCGTGTCTGTGTGGATCCTTTGCTCGCCTGCCTCGGGATATGCAAATGCTGCACGACCCGAGGGAGCGAGGGAGGGAGGGACGACGGAGGCCCCCTTCTTGCATTCCTTTGTCCACTGCGAACGATAACTCCATTCCACACGTCAATGCGCCTTCCAGGCCACACCCCTCCCTCGTCGCCGCCACTGCCCGTGCCCTCACAGCAAGTCCCGCCACTCCCACCCCTTCATGCCTCCACCCGGTGCGACAGGAGACTGGAAGGGCGGCTGACTGCGCACTCTCGTCCGTGCACAGGCACGGGCCGATGCGCGCATGCATGCTCGTGTATGGAGCACGCACTCTGCTCCTGCCGTTATGGGCCTCGGTGCAAGCAGAGTGATCGCGCACACACCGCCCGCAGAAGTCGGAGCGATGGAGACGAATGCGCCGACTCGCTCGATGGCCTCCGTACAACTCTCTCTCTCTCTGTCCTTCTCTCTTACGCGCTGGCGAGGGAAGGGCGGCAGGTGACGCCGGCCATCTCTCTTTCTCTCTCTCACATCACCCGCCTCGCAGATGCCAGAGTCTGTACCACAACGCACGCAGCGAGACACACCAAAAGAAACAGACACCATCTCCAGTAGAGCGGTGAGCGGCAGCGCTTTCTCACCTCGACACACGAGCGTGTGGCGTGTGAAGGGCAGAGGTAGAATGATAGGAGCATCCGTTACATAGACGCGTACACTGGCGCATGCATATCTACGCAAGAAACTAAAGAGGAAATACCCAGCCCGACCTCTGCGGATTGTGGCCTCGGCCGTTTGTTGCCGCTCTGCTGCAGTGTCAACACCCCGAGCAGTTATCCATGTGTGCGCACTACCACCACATCCAAGCAGGGGAGAGGCGCGCAGAAAAACAAAAGAAACGCTCGCGCTGCGGCTCAAAAAACAGAAGAGGGGGCGCGCCATGGCCTGATGCGACAAGGGCGGGAAGAGACCCAAATACGAGGCGAGCGAAGGGGCACACACGACCATCTCGCTGGGCGGCATCCGGCAACATGGGAAAGCAGCCGAGATGGGGTGTAAGGGGGCAAAGAGCAGAAGACAAGGAAGGAGAACACAGCAAGAGAAAGTATGCAGACATCCTCTCCCACGCCAGAGCAGTCGAGCACGCGCTCACCCCAGTCCGCGCCTCGTCGGCCCGCCTTGCACCCCCACCCCCTTCCCCATCCCTCCTCTGCCCCATCACGCCCGGGTGCCTCTCTCGTCGCTTCCCCGGCAGCCCTCTCTTGCCGCCCCGGCACGTGGCGCGTTGCCTCACTTGGGCGTGTTCTGGAGGTGTGCCGCCACGATGCGCGCAATGCTGTACGTCAACCCCTTTGCGTACGGGATGTGCAGGAACTCGTTCGGCCCGTGTGCGTTGCTCTGCGGGCCGAGGAGACCCGTCACAACGAACTGCGCCTCCGGATACGTGTCGATGAGCATGCCGATGAACGGGATGGCGCCACCCATGCCCTGGCACGCGTACGTGTTGCCGAAGGCCTCGATGCTGCCCTCGTGTAGCACCTCCTGCAGCCACGGCTTCAGCTCCGGTGCAACGCAGCCGTTGCCGGCGCCCACGCTCTTGAAGGTCACCTTGGCGCCGTACGGCGGGTCTGCCTCCAGGATGCGCTTCATCGCCTGCAGCGCAGCCTCGGCCTCCACCAGGGGTGGCAGGCGCATGGAAAGCTTCACCGTCGTGTGGGTGCGGATGACGTTGCCGGCGATCTGCGGGTCCGGCAGGTTGGCGCCCGTCACGGTGAGGCTCGGCTTCCAAAAGTTCTGAATCGCCAGCTCGACGTTGTCGCCAGGCACCGTCGCCACGCCTGCCGCCATGGCAAACTGCTCCTTGAACGGCACCGTCTTCATCGACTCCGCCGCCTTGACCGCGTAGGCCGGCATCTCGCAGTGGGCCTCCGGGAACAGCACCTCGCCCGTCTTGCAGTCCTCGATGCGGCTGAGGAGCTCGCGCGTGATGCGGAACGTGTCCGGCACAACGCCGCCGGCGACGCCACTGTGCATGCTCTCCGTCAGTGTCTGCACCGTCAGCTCACCCATCGCAACGCCGCGCAGCGACGTCGTGAGCCACACCTGCGAGTAGTTCATGCTGCAGCTGTCCAGGCACACCATGAGGTCCACCTTGCCGATGCGCTCTTTGCAGCGCTCCATGTAGTAGTCCAGATCCGGGCTGCCCGACTCCTCGCCGCCCTCGATCATGATCACGGCACGGCCGTGCGGGACGCCGTGGCGCTGCAGCGACGCGATGGCCGTGACGGCGGCAAAGAGCGCGTAGCCGTCATCGGCGCCACCGCGGCCGTACAGCTTGCCATCGCGCACCACCGCCTTGTGGGGGTCGAGACCCTCCGCCCACGGGCGGAGAGGCGGCTGCTTGTCCATGTGGCCGTACATGAGCACCGTGTTCTTGGTCGGCTCTGTGCCGGCGATCTCGACGAGAAGGAACGGCGTGCGGCCATCCGCGGTGAGGTAGTCGTACGTGAGCCCCTGCACGTTCTGCGCACTCATCCAATCGATGAGGATGCCAAAGGCCTTCTCCTGCAGGCCATTGGTGGCCCACTCGGGATCGAACTGCGGGCTCTGGTTCGGCACCTCGATGTAGGCCGAGATGGCCGGCACGATTGTCTTCTCCCACTCGGACTCCACCGTCTGCCTCACCTGGGTCCAGCCAGCGGACATGGTGGCGAGGGTTCAGCAAGAAGAGACAGCGGGAGCACACAGAGGGAGAGAGAGCGTCTGTGCGGAGCGGAGGATGGCAACGCGCGATGGCGGTCGATAGGCGATAGACGAGAGGAAAGACGAAAGAATGTGTCCGTGCGGGTGGAGAGGTGAGGGGGTGGGCTTGTGTGGTCAGCGTCTGTGGCGCTCGGAGCAGGTGCAAGAGAACAGGGCGCAGGCGGAGGCAGAGAGCGAGAGATGGGCGGATGCGCGGTGGAGATGCGGGGAGAGAATGTGGCCTTGCACACCTCACACGACAGCGGGTGGGGGGGGGGCGCTGCGGCTCGACTCGCCACTTACGCAGCCGAGTCGCCAGCACGGCGCAGAGTCGTTAGTGGGTAGCGCAAAGTGCGCGAACGCTTCGGTGGCGCCTTCCTTTTCTCGCTGCGCGCTCAGAAGGAGCGGCCCAGTGCAGCTAATCGTGCATTCTCCGTTAGGGAAGTGCTAAACCATAAATGAGAAAAACGAAAGGACATTGCCAGAGGAGGGTGCGGCGCGTGCGGGCACACACAAGCGGGTGGCCGCGCATGCGTGCCGTGTCCGCACAGCCATCGCCGCCTAGCGCAGCTTCTTCTTCATGCGCAGGTTGGAGCAGTGACCGCAGGCCTTCTTGCGGCAGTTCGTGGCGCGCACCGGCAGGCGGGCGTAGCAGCGGCGGCACACCTTCTTCTCCCAGTTGTACTTCTTGGCCAGCGCGACCAGCGTCGGCTCCATCACGCCGCCGCGCAGGCGCAGCACCAGGTGCAGCGTGGACTCCTTCTGGATGTTGTAGTCCGAGAGCGTGCGGCCCTCCTCCAGCTGCTTGCCGGCGAAGATCAGGCGCTGCTGGTCCGGCGGGATGCCCTCCTTGTCCTGAATCTTGGCCTTCACATTCTCGATCGTGTCGCTCGGCTCCACCTCCAGCGCGATCGTCTTGCCGGTCAGCGTCTTCACGAAGATCTGCATGGTGGTGGTGTGGGGTCGAGAGAAGAGAACACGAGCACGTGTGTGCGTACTCAGCTTGCTGTTATGGTTGGGGCAGTGGGACACCGGTGAGAGAGATGCGCGTGATGTGCACGCGGGTTGGGTTGGGTTAGGGGAGGGGAGGCAGCGGAGCGTGAAAAAAAAGAGAAAGTCGAGATGCGGAGAGGAGCCAGCCGGGCTGGAGAGTCGCACGCTCATTCAAAGGATAGGGCGACGTGGCCGACGACGATGCTGCAAGGAGGGAGGGGCAGGGGGGAGGGGAATGGCCCAATGCCCGATGAGCCGCCGGCGTGACGGCGTTAGTTGCCACGGCGAGGAGCACACACACAAGCCCAGCAAGACAACGGCGCTCGGTGCTCACCGTAGAGGTTCTGCCGCTTTTCCATTTTGCCGGCACCTGTATCCTCCGTGTCGGACTAACGCTGCCACCAGCAGACGTACGCGCCCACGGATGCTCGAGCACCCGTGATCGTGCGGGATGGAGTGTCTGGACTTTGTGACACGGCTGCAGGAGAGAAAGAGTGGCTGTGGCCATGGGCCGCACAGCACCGACAAAGGACAACGGAAATACACTGTACACACGACTATACATGACGAGGGGATACAGAGAGGGAGTGGGTCACGGTCGGCTACAAAGTAAAGTAGTGTTGCGCCGCCATCAAGAGAGCGAACAACACGTGGGAGGGGGGTGGTGGGGGGCTGAGAGAGAAAAAGGCAAAAGACCAGAAAGATGAGCGATGGATGATCCATACCGAGGAGGAAAAGGAGAGAGTCAACAGAAGAGGTGCCTTTTGGTATTTTCCTGGTCTCAGTCGATGAGTGCTGGAGCGATGACACACACACACACACACACACACACAGGCGAAAGCGCCTACGCCTGGGCCCGCATCCAAATGAGAGAGACAACAGGTGCGCTCACATCGGCACAATCCTTCAACGATTCAAGGTAAGCAGACACACGGCAAAAAAGGAGAACGTGGCGCTTCAGCGTACACACGCTGTGCGGCACGCAAACGTGGGGCAGGGAGACGACTGGGTTTGCGGAGGGGGGTGGGGGTACAGACGAGTGCGCGAATCCAGAGGCAGAGGAGAGCGGGCACCGGACCCAACGAGAGGTCCCGTCGCTCACGCGAGCACAAATGCCAATGCGCTTTTCGTCCCGTCCAGCGTGCCCGTTTCTCCGCCATACAACACGAGCTCAGCTCCGCTCTACCACTCCAGCCCCGCCTGTCACAGGCCCCCATCGCGTGGTGCGGGGCAGCGCTGCACACACGCGCTACAGCCATGCACCGGCTCAGACACCTGAGCGTGGCCTCTCCCACACACTCTGCGCACCCGCCTCACAGCTGCAGCTATTCTGCCGGTGGCCACCTGGTGCGTCCCCCTCGGAGTGCCCTCGGGCTCCCCGCACCAGTGGGCCGCGTGAGGGCCAGGTGAGATACGCTCATGGCATGCTCACACCTCGCCTAATCACATGGATGGCGCAAGCGTGTTCACCGCCACAGGTCACTCCGGCACCACGCCATCCAGCACCTGACAGCCGGCATCAGTGGCGGCACATCGCCTTGCGCTCGCTACGTCGTAGACACTAGGGGCCATGTCACCACCAGAAGTAGCTCGGCGTTGGCAGGGGATAGAGGGGGTGGTGCTTGGCCGCCCCACCGAGTGTGTGGGAGTGGGGGGGGGGAGGTGTACCGGGCCCTGAGATACCACGCACTGAGAGGTGTGTGGCACCCCTCCGCGTCATGAGGGATGCGGCTGAGACGAAGAAGAAAACACCCCATACACCGAGGCAGGCGGCAAAGGAGAAGAGCGGGCGCAGAAGGAAAACAAAAAAGACGGACCGGCGGCTGAGGGCCCCAACACAAGTGAAGGTAGAAGCCTTGTCCTCACCGGCACCGGTCGAAAGACCGCAGGATCGCGTAGGCTCCCGTTAGCGGTACAAAATCCACGTCACCATCCCTCGCCATCTATGGTGAACGTGTTCTCGAGTCCATGTGATATCTGCGCTCTCGATTTAGATGTTGGTCGACGGCTCTTTCACCTTGATGAAGGCGCCGGAGATGTAGTGACTGGTGCCGTAGAGGTCGGCAGGGTCCATGCAGCGAAAAGTCGGCCGAATGCACTTACCCGCCTCGAGGACGCAGTTCTCGATCTCTTTGTTGGTGTTGCCGCTCTGGAGCGGAATTCCGCGTTGGCAAGGGTCCAGGCGCTGATGAGCATTCGGCAGTTGCTGGTGCTGCAGGGAGGGCCAGTGCTCGGACGGGGTATAGTTGTCCAGCGTCTGAGTGTGCGTAAGGGGCGAACTCGACGTTGTGGAGGAGGCGGAGAGCATGTACTGCTTGAAGGCGGAAATCATGGTGGGCAGCGCAGTGTGGGACTGCGCCTTCAGAAAGCGGTCCGTGAAGATTACGCGACCACCGAGGTCACAGCCATCAGCAACCGCCAGAGGAGTCAGTTGCGCACTTGTAGCTCCAGAGGTAGGCAGGGACAGCTCCGATGAACTTCTCAGTGTTCTTGGGCTGAGAGAGCGGGTAAGGCTGAGGTTGGCAACACTTCTGGCGTTGCGGTGGCCAGAGCCCGTGTGCGATGCCTTGCTCGAGCCGGACGGACTCCGGCGGGAGGACAGCAGTGAGCGCCAGCGACTACTGTGGTGGGATGTGGCGAGGGAGAAGGAGCCGGCACTCACAAATATGTCCGGGGTGGTGTCGTCATCATCAACGTGTGTGGTAGTAGCTGCACGTGTGGCGTCGCTGGCAGGGTCGGCGACGCCGTGCGTCGGGGCCGCAAAGCCGTTCTCAGCAGAAGGAGCGGGCGGCGAAGCTGCCCCGCTGCCAAGGGTGACGGGGGCATTAACGTAGGTCTCGTCTACACCCGACTGCACCGAGGCCTCGGATAAGGTGGAGGTGTTGATAAAGGAGGCTGAAGGGGGTCCGGGCGCCACGAAGGCACTGTGCCCGAGTGAGAGCGATGCCTCCGGCATTGCAGCCGCTGCAGCAGTGGATGGCAGGCGAGTATGCAGCACACACCGCGGCGACGACAAAGCATATTCCAGCTGGGATTTCTTGGATTCGTCACTCGAGCCTTTGAGATGCTGACGCAGGGTGCGAGGTTCTAGAGGGAGAGACTCCAGCAGCGAAGAACCGTTTGGGCATAACACCTCCATGAAGACGGAGTAGTCGACACTCCGTGCAGCGGCGCGCCTGTCGTCATCGTTGTATCGAGCGCCACAGTAGCGCTGCGCCACCGCATCCAGCGGATCGAAGACGCCGGCTCCGGTGTGTGGGTCAAGGGAATCGTCCGCGTCGCCAGGAAGGTCGAGAACGGCAGTGCCAGGCACCGCCACGGCCTCAGGGTGCTCGGGAAGTGGAAGCGGCTTCATCCTCAGCGCTTGGCGGCGCTGCTCATCGCTTCCATGTCGGAGGATGCTGTTGAGACGCACAATGCGTTGCCGCTCGAGGCGCGCTTGCGCATTTACGTCAACTGAGAACCTTGTACCACGATGGGCGTACATGGGCATTTTTCGCGCCGACCAAGGAGGCGGAGGGAAGGCTAGGGGTAGGGCACTTGAAGCCCTGTGCAGCAGCCCACGGACTCCAGTGCAACTCCGATGCAAATTCCACGCTACTAGTGGAGAAACAACGAGAAGAAGAGGGTTCGCACCCACACCCACACCCACACCCACACCCACACCCACACCCACAGAGACACACGGGCAGCGATGTCGGGGAGTTGTGCCTCCTCAGCTGCGGCCGTGTCTGTGAGTATATCGCCCGAATGAAGCAGAGAAACAAAGTAAAAAAGTGCAGGGGGGTCAGGAAATCGGGTGTATAGAAAACGACACCTGACCGATGATGGCTGGTGGCTGGGGCGGGGGAGGGGTGGGTGGGACAGACGAGAAACGGGACACACACACACATGCGCGCCAGTAAATCTAAACGAAGGAGTAAAAATGGAGAACGCGAAGAAGAAAAAGAAAACAAAAAGCACGAAAACGGCAGCGATGCGATCACAGAAGAAAGTGTTCTCCTTTGTGCGTGTGTGTGTCGGCGGTGTGTGCCAGCGGTATTGGGCAAAGAAGGAGGAGGAGGGAGGGGGGAGAGTGGAAGAGGTGCTCGAGAGGGCAGGCACATGTACACAGACACAGCCCCACATACAGGAGGGAAGGGGAGGGGAGCTATCACCCGGCCACTCGAGGACAGCGGTGCGCACACGCCCGTGAAATGCACGGCGAGGGAGGAGGGGGGGGCGCCTCCGGACGTTTGGCGATTTGCTCTTGCTTATGGTTTGGTGGTTCTACACAGGAAGTAGTAGTACGATGCTCCACCTCCAACATCTTCACGCAAGTGTAACCCCATCGCTGTGCCCACGCGCGTTCGTAGCTGCCCACGAGACTCAGCGTCTATCGAGGGGGCAGAGGCACAGAGGGGGCTGGGGGCGAGCGCAAGGGGTTACGGATTCCATGGATGAGATTTCCTAAAGACCACTGCAGTTCGTTCTGGCTTCCATGACTTCTCTTCGCCATCACCATCAGAGCATTCCCCGCTGAGGCGAAGAGCAAGGAGAGAAGAAGGCGCGTCCAATGAGAGGGCAGTCGAAGGAGCGGCTCAGCTGCCCTTGCGGTGTGTCGCGCGCGTGAATGCCTATATGCGGAGTCGTTCTCGCCAAAGGGGACGGCGCGCAAGTAGACAAACGGTAACGAGCAGAGCCGCAAGCACAGACAGTTGGAAGAGGTCGGTGGGCGGGAGAGCGGGGGAGGGACTGTACGTCTGTGGAGGACCTGTCGGACGAAGCAGCGACCCGTGAGAGATGGGGTTGTGCATGCGCGTGAGAGAGGAGTAGGGGAGGGGGACAGGTGTGGCGTGCACCGCGTGAGGTAGCGATCGAAGAGCAGGGCGTGACGAGAACGTGAAAAGGGAGAGGTGAATGTTGACGTACATCGAGGACGAGGCGGCATGAAGCGACATAAAAGGAAAACCACATCACTGGATTCGCCGACTTTCTTCGAGGGGAACTCTTGCTATTGTTGCACCCCCTCATGGTGATTTGGAGTGGAAAAGCCCGATGGTGTCGACGGTGTGTGTGTGTGTGTGTGTGGGAAGGGGGTGGGATGGAGTAGCTCAAGAGAGGTATTCGTTGTCACCGCCGCATCTACTGGGGCTTTCCTCAGAAGATCTGGTGGCTTGACGGGACTAGAATAGTAGTGGCTAGCAGGCACGAAATAGATTGCACACATGGTGGGGCGCCGCGTGGAAAGCGAAGACCCAGCACAGACGCACACGCACGTACGCGGAGGGTTTTCGGGACAGGAGAGAGAATAAAGGAGGAGGAGACGTCAGCGAGGTAGCGTGGTTGGCAAGCGGAGCTGGTGTGCCCGGAGTCTCACTCCTGCGCGCTTCCATGGGAGGAAGCTTTGTAACAGTACCGCCACATTAAAACTAAACTTCGAAAGCAAACAGCACGGGCTTCTCCGTCGCATAGCGTGACACGAGAACGCACACAGACACACTATCATACGACGGGACAGAGAGATACAAGGAGGGCAAAAGCCAGTGAGCGGCGACGTCTGCGCATCTCTCATCGCGCGTGTGTGCGCTCACGTTTGCTGGTGAGGGGTGGTGGGTGTCTCCTCCTTGTAGGCGCGGAACTGAAGGTGCCTTGAGGCAAACCAGTGCCGTTTGTTGTGCCACTTCAGCACTACTACGCCGTCCTCCGCCGCGGCAAACGCATCGGACCCCGTGGCCAGCGCCTCCGTGGTAACCGTGTATGAGGTCAGCTTGTCCAGTTCGACCTGGGTCCACCGCATCCCTGAAGCCGCCGACTGGGGCACAAAGAAGGTGGTAAAGATGATGTCGTGACCACCACCCGACACAGCGAACTCCCAGACGACCACTTCCGACGCATTCATCGGAAACACACGCGTGCATTCGTGCCCCGCCGCCAGCGTCACATACTCCGTGGGAGCCTCATTGTTGCCTTCAGCGGAGGCGTCCGTATGTGCGTCCGTCTTCCCCGTCCTCTCGGTTCTCCCCGTCCGTCGCGGGTGTCGCGTGTTGTACCCACTCAGGCACTCGCCATTGTGGGCCTTGCAGCGGCAGTCGCCGCCGAGAAAGTGTGGAATGTACCTTCGGTCTATCATTGTCTCCAGCGTGGCGAGAGAGTCGCGCGGGCCCACGAAGCTGATCTTCTTCTGGAAGGTTACCGGCAAGGCGCTACGCACAAGAACAAAGGCGTAGCGGACGAGAGTGGGCGAGTTGATGCAGACAATGCGGTGAATTCGGTCGGGGTAGTACTTGAAAAACTTCTTGGAGTTGTCACGAAACACATCGATAACCGGCTTCCACAGCATCCTCAGCGTAAGCCCCTTCATGTCGTATACCATCGTCACGGTACCCTCGGACAAGTCCCACGCGGGGGCCGCTTCGTCTGCGGTCTTTGGCGTCCGTGGCTGCCCTGACAGCTGCGCCTCGCGCTGGATGAGCTGGTAGAGCACCAGAGACTCGGTCACACTGAGAATGTGCACCATGTATTCCCACATGACATCCACATGCGACTTGCCAACGCTCGACATCTGTTTTAGCTGTCGCATGAGCTCAGTCTCATCAAAGTTGCCAATAGTCGTATAAAAAACTGGACGACCATTCTTGTCCCAGTAGTGGATGCCACAGGTGAGCCCCTGCGCCACCCCAGCGCAGACGCGGTCGATGCGCTCACCAGTCTTACGCGGACTTTGCCCCAGCGCCCTGCATACGTCTTCGGTAGACCACCCGCGCAGCGAAAAGGCAGGTGGGAGGTGGCTCTGCTCATCGAGGCGGTTTGCCGCTCGATACGTCACGACTTCCTGCATCATGGCAAACGCCTTCTGCACATCCCACTCCCGAGACATGAGAAAGCTGATACAGTAGAACCACATTGGGTTGCGATCGGGGTGACGCGACCCAGCCTTGCCGTCGCCGTCTTCCTCCCCTGAAGCTGCATCGGCGGTGTGCGGTATCAGCCGTAGGTACGTCTCCAGCTGCGGCGGCAGTGGGTCGTAGCGCTCCTTCATGAGGCATATGAGGGCTTTGATCTTGTCCACCTGGTCACTCGTGAGCGGGAGTGTGTCTGAGTGCGTCTCCAACGCCTCCGAGCGCGCGCCGTCTGCCACTGTAGCCATTTGTTTATGTTCCTAAAGAAGAAAGCGCGGCGAAACCGGTCTCTTGGCGATGATGCCGTCGTGGTCGTCGTGTCAGTGTATGCGTGGCTAGAGATGTACATGTGAGTTTCTATCTTGCTGGCGCGTTAGCGATGGCGAAGGAGAGAGGGAGGCGCGCGGAGGGGGGGGTGGAGAGGGGGAGAGGATGCTCGATGGGAGGCAGAACGGCGCGAACGGGCTCTCCTGTTTCGCGTGTGTGCGATGGCGTGGCTCGCGTGGCCAGCTGCCTGTTCCAATGGCTCATCAGGCCTTCCTCCTCCCCAAAACACACCCACCCACATACGGAGCAGGGGCTGGCGAACCACGTGAACATCTGGCTGAGGAACAAGTTGTGGCGTAGAGCAAAGACGGCGACGTCAACGCTGAGCTCAAGGGATCTTCTTGGCAGGGTTGTGCAAGAATAGTGTGGACGATTTCCACGCAAAACGCAACAAAGAGATACAAGGCCCAAGTAACACCGAGCCCTATAGAAAGCACACGACGATTTTAGCGGCAACACATCCACCACAACTTCTTGGTACTTCTACGATCACCCTCCGCACGCATCTCTGCCTCTGGGGGGGGGGGGAGGATGCCCCCTTCACAAGAGAGGTCCACAAATGCGCTTTCCTCAGGCACAACAGCAGGATGGAGTTGCAACACAGCAGAAGCGGCACAGCTACGCAGCACCAGCAACGCACCTATTCCGTTCCCGACATACGTCATCCCTTGAACCATGAGTAGCACGCCATCGGAGACAATGATGATAAAAAAAAGGAACAGTGGTGGAGAAAGGCAAAGCGGTAAGAAGCGCGTTGTCTCTGACTGCGCTCGACAGAATCACAAGGACGAGGTGGTGGCGGTGGTGGGGTGAAGGGCAAGGGAGGGGCACGGGGAGGGGGAAGACCTCTGCAGAATATGACGAAATTTAAGTCGAGACAAGAATCAGACGTAAAACAGAGAGACATTAAAAGCACACGGAGGGAGGGTGAGGGCGCAGGTGCTTTCTATATATATATATATATATATAGATCAACGTGTCGTTGTGCAACGAGCGCGAACAGCTAATATATGCAGAAATACACAACCACAGCTCATAAGCCTCTGTCGCACCGCGGCTGCATCCTGCTCATCTAGGACGAGCCCATCCTGCCGTCGAGTCGGGTCATGCGTCTTGCAGGCCCTTCTTGACTTTCCTCGTCCTTTCTCGCGATACGTGCTGCCCCACCGGCACCACGGGGGCCCGCGTGGACTGCACGCCCTGATGTAGGCGGGCCACGTCCAGAGTCCTGTTCGACGGCGGGGGCGATGGCGCCTTCCATGCGGCTAAGGCGGAGTGGTCCAGGTGCACGCTGGATGAGCTCAGAGAGGAAGCGCTTGGCCAGCCTCAGACCAGGGCTCTCCGAAACCCTGCATCCTGCCTGTGCCATGCATCTCTCTCAGTCGCTTCAAGCCACGGCATCCTGTAGTATGATCTGGAGGCTTTCCACATGGGAGCCTGGAGTGCTCGATCATGCGGATTCGGGGTGCTCTCCTCAGGCTTCCGGCATCTGCGCCACATCGGCCCACACAGGCGGACTTCAGAGATGCCGCACATGTTTTACACACATGCACTTTTCGGTTGATTGGCGTGCACCTCTTTGCACCTTGTTTGTCCATCACTCGTGCTCTCCTGAAAACTGCATGCCTTGGGCGTGATACGCCATGCCGGTTGTGCTTGTCAGCCCCTGCGCACAGTGCTCAGATTTTCGGATCATGCGTGCTGCTTCAGGACGACGTTGTTGTTGGGGAGGGGCGTGTCGGGATGGCTTGTCCGCATGCGCCACGACTGGTGGGAAGCTTCCATGAGTCTGTCGTGGCAGGGGGGCATTCCGCCCTCTGCCGAATCCGCACGCCCTTGGCAGGAATGGCTGTGTCGACCGGAAGAGGCCTGTGTAGAGAACATGTGCCTGCACACATAAAAATCGCAGCTTGTCGTCCTGTGGGGGGACAGGGGGACGACAGTCCGGGACGCCCGACGGGGGAAGCCCGTGGAGCGCCAGTGAGATGTGTATAATCACGTCACTGCGTGCGAGGCCATAGCGGGCGGCGGGGTGTGCTCTGCGTGTCGGATGGTTTTCGAATCGTACAGATCATCTCCGGCACAACGCCCGCCCGGACGCCCTCACAGCAACACACAGGCAGGGGTGGGTGGGTCGTGGTGGTGGGGGGAGCCACACTGGTAGCGGAGTTGTAGGTGGCACACCAACTGTCCTCCGTCTTGTCTCTGCCACTCACCCATCGCTGCAGGAATCCAAAGCGTGGACAAGTGCCCGTGTGCAACTGGGCGATCATGGCCTCCTGCCGTCTTGTGAGCTTCGGTATCCTTGCTCTTCTGGTGTGGGACGTATGTCACCAAGGGGCCGTTGGCTCAGCGTGTCACAGCGTATAGCGCTATTTCGAGGGATGTCGGCCGGATGTCGGAGACTGGTTACCAAGTGCGTCATCCATTGCAGTTGGCGTTAGCTCCTCTGACATGGCCGATCCGGCAAGGCTGTCAAGGCGCAGGTCCTGAGAAGAAAACAGAGCGTGACACGCACGTGGGGCGAGACGGCCTAAAAGGCAGCACACTCGCAGAGAAACGTGAGAAGCGGCAAACAAACGAACAAGTTGGGGGCCGAGTGGGGGGACTCGAAGGGGCGAGAGGGTCGAGGTGGTTGAAGGGCCGTGAGACACACCGATAGCAGGGTGGGGGGGGGGCGGAGAATGAAACGAAAAGCTGCAGAGAGGAAGAGGGAAGGCGAAGCAAGTTTGAAGAGCACACCGCCAGACGCGTCAAGGCAAGATCTGCCCTGGCGCGACGCGCCTTGAGAAAACGCCGAATAAACGAGCGAATAATAATAATAAAAAAAGAGAGAACAACAGACAGACGGCGGCACAGTACAGCAGGAGCAGCAGCAGCAAGACACATCCACCAGATAGCTGAGTCCACGGTGATAGAAGACAGGGCAGGGCAGGGGAGGGGGGAGGAGGAAAAAGAACAACAAAACAAAGGAAAAGCAGACGTGCGGATCGCAACAGCGAAAAGGCATCTTCGTACGAGCACTGCGGCTGAGCACGTCCACACGCACTCACGCCCACACACACGTGCACATACACACACACACACATACATACACCCGATATGCAGGGACGATAGAGCTGCTTTACTGCTACAAGCACACAAAGGCGGCAGTTTACAGATCGAGGCAAAGACTCATGCGTACTTGAGGGAGGCCGGGGTGGGGGTACAGACGAGTGCGCGAATCCAGAGGCAGAGGAGAGCGGGCACCGGACCCAACGAGAGGTCCCGTCGCTCACGCGAGCACAAATGCCAATGCGCTTTTCGTCCCGTCCAGCGTGCCCGTTTCTCCGCCATACAACACTAGCTCAGCTCCGCTCTACCACTCCAGCCCCGCCTGTCACAGGCCCCCATCGCGTGGTGCGGGGCAGCGCTGCACACACGCGCTACAGCCATGCACCGGCTCAGACACCTGAGCGTGGCCTCTCCCACACACTCTGCGCACCCGCCTCACAGCTGCAGCTATTCTGCCGGTGGCCACCTGGTGCGTCCCCCTCGGAGTGCCCTCGGGCTCCCCGCACCAGTGGGCCGCGTGAGGGCCAGGTGAGATACGCTCATGGCATGCTCACACCTCGCCTAATCACATGGATGGCGCAAGCGTGTTCACCGCCACAGGTCACTCCGGCACCACGCCATCCAGCACCTGACAGCCGGCATCAGTGGCGGCACATCGCCTTGCGCTCGCTACGTCGTAGACACTAGGGGCCATGTCACCACCAGAAGTAGCTCGGCGTTGGCAGGGGATAGAGGGGGTGGTGCTTGGCCGCCCCACCGAGTGTGTGGGAGTGGGGGGGGGGAGGTGTACCGGGCCCTGAGATACCACGCACTGAGAGGTGTGCACTACCCCGCCACGTGATGAGGGATGCGAATATACACAGGGCACAAAACGCCGTGGACACCGGCAGCTGCCACGTGTGAGGCAGGAAAACAGGCACACGCACGCGAAGAGAATGTGCAAAGAGAACACCGAAGGAGGCGATAGCGCTGTAGTGAAAGCGCACACGCTCGGGGCATGCAAGACACAGGCGTGTCCACGTTTGTAGAGCCGGGGGGACCTATACACCCCGCTTGCTATGGGCCCGCCTGCGCGCAGGCGGGAATCCGCTGCTCGCGCGCCAGCCAGTTCGTCACACCACAGTGTGCGCGCGCGCTCTCTCGTTCTCGTGCGCCTCAGCGGTTTACGCTTCATCCATCGGAGCGGCCGCCTGCTTGAACACGTTCAGCTGTAGATGCTTCGCTGTGAACCACGACTTCTTGTTGTCCCACGCAATAACAAACAGCCCTTCGTCGCTGGCGGTGTACTTGTCCGATCCCTCCGACGGTCTGGCTTTGGAGACTACGTAGGACTCCAGTATGCTTGTATGCAGCTTCGATGTGTCTATACCCTGTGCCGCCTTCTTAGGCACAAAGTAGGTCGTGAAAGTGACGTCGTGCCCGTGAGCGGAGACAAACTCCCACACAACCGACTCCGCCTTCTTCAGCGAGAAGGCGCGCTTCAGCTCCTGCCCCGCCTTTAGAGTGACGTCCTCGGTGACTACCCCTCCCTCGTCATCCTGAACGCCGCTCTGAAGGTTGCTGGTGTCGCTCTTGGCGATGGCGTTGTCCTTCATCGTTTCTTTGCGGTGGGGGTCGTAGCCACGGACGCAACCGCCCTCGCAGTGACACAGGCCACCGAGGTAGTCGGGCACGTACTGGGCATCAATGAAGTCCTGCATGGTGGCTGGGGTGTCGGCAACGTTAACGATGTGAACCTTTCTTTGCACGCCAGGCGGCAATGCGCCGCGCACGATCTTGTAGGCAAACATCACCATCGGCGGCGAGTTCACAAGCAGGATCTGGTGCACACACTTGGGGTAGTACTGAAAGAGGGTCCGTAGCGTATTCATGAAGAGGTCCAAGGCCGGCTTCCACAGCATCTTGTAGGTGAGTCCGTTGAGGTCAATGACGATCGTGGCGGATCGAATGAGTCCATCGCCCGCTTCAGCCTTCAGCGTGCCGGCCGCGTACTGCATCTGCTGGTAGAAGAGAAGCTGCTCCTGCACACCAATGAGATGCTGCACCAGCTCCCACATCACCAAATTTGGTGTCTGGCCGATGTTGGCAAGCTGCTTCAGCTTCTTGAGCAGCCCCGGCTCATCGACGCTGCCGAGGTTGAGGTACGCCACGGGCTGCCCATGCTTATCCCAGTAGTGGAGGCCAAAGGTGAAGTACTGTTCGATACCGGCGCTGAGGCGGTCCAGCCGCTGGTTCGTCGGACGGGTCGGCTTGTCCAAGGCGATTCGCACCTTCTCTTGGTCCCATCCCCGACAGCAAACGGCGCTCGGCAGCTCGGCGCGCGAGTCGAGCTCATTCTTCTCGCGGTAGCTGACAGACAGCTGCATCATCTCGAACGACTTCTGCCTATCCCACTCACGGGAGATGAGGAAGTAGTAACAGTAGTTGCGAATTGGGGAGAAGAACGTGTCGGTTGCGGCACCATCACTTGCTGTGACTTCCCTCTCGGGGTTGTACCGCTGTAGAGCAAGGAGCTGCTGCGGCAGCGGGTCGTACGTCCTCCTCATGAGCTCCATCAGCTCCGTCACCTCTTTCTCCTGGTCCGCGGTCAGTGGAGGGTAGCGACTGTCCCCCTTTTCCGAGCTATGCTTGGCGACCATTGGAAGAGGGAAGGGGCTCTTGCAGAGCAGAAAAAAAAAACGCAGAGGAGGAGGTGTATGAGCGAGTGAGTGGAAGTAAGGATGCGTCACTCTAGAGGATGGACGACAGATGGGAGAGCCGGGAGAGAATTATGGGTCGTGATCGCGTGTATGGGGATATGTCTGCCCACAGTACGGCTGGCAGATCTGTGAAGAGAGGAGAGGGACGGCGGTATAGAGGTTATACACCAACAGAGTGTGTGTGGCGTTCACCCAGCGGGGTGCATCGTACGCACCGCGCGCGAAAAACAAACAAACAAACGGAAGCGGCTGATCGCCCAGACGTGGCTGCATACGCCCACCTGCAACCTTCTCTCGTTGCGCTCTTTTCTGTGTGTGTGTGTGTGTGTCGAGTGTCTACTGGTATCTGTGCACATGAACACGCACGTCCAATCAATTCAAAGGGAGATGAAACATCCCTTCGCCTGTGCTGGTGCACACGCGTGAGGGAGGAGTCAGATGTACCTGCCACACGCAGCGGTTCGGCACAGGCCCCGGTGCGCCCACCCACTCATATCGGAAGAGGAGCGCCCAAACCAAACCAAACAAACCAAAAAAACAAAAAACAGCGGAGGAGGCGCTGCAGATCCGCGCACACACTCCCCCATCAAAAAAAGAAAACATCAACGAAGCGAAGGTACGAAGACGCACGCACACGCACGCAAGCACATGTACACATAGAGAAAAAGGGAAGATGAACACTGCGGAGGCGGAGCAGCGGCGCCGGAGGATGAGGGCAGGGAGAGGGAGAAGCCAACGAAAAGAAAAAGAGGCGGCAGAGGCCTTTGACTTCCGCTGGGTGTGTGCCTCGACCCCGCATACGGCACAGACCCCCCCCACTGTCGCAGTCGCACAATGTACAGCACCGCCTCCTCTTCATTACGGTGTCGCTGGCGGTCTTTGTGTGCAGCGCACTCGCGCTAAGCGCTGCCGCGTTTATTTTTTCCCTTTGCATTTTTTTTTCGACTTGTGCACATCTGCGCTGGCGTGTGCCTCGCGGACGAGTGGTAGGCCGACACATCGGCATGCGGAGTTGCCGCTTCGTTGTCTCCTCCGTCGCCGAACAACAACAAAAGCGGCCGCATATGGAATCACCTCCGTACATACTGTTTATGGAGCAGCTGTGCTTGCTGCTTGAGAACCGTCGTCTGAAGGTGCTTCGACATCGCCCAGGGCTGTTTGTTGTCCCGCACCAGGATCATCACACCCTCCGCTGTAGCGGGGCGCCCTCGCTCAAGTTCTCGAACGGCTTCGCCTTGGAAACCACATACGGTTTCGATGAGCGCACATCGACCTTGTCCATGTAAACGCCATGCGCCTGCGCTTGAGGGACGAAGGAGGCCGCCAAGGCGGTATCGTGCCCACTCGACGATGCGAAGCTCTACACAACGGACTCACTCTGGAGCAGTGAAAATACCTTGCGTACGGGGCCGTCCCTCAGCGAGATATCCTCGGTGATGACACCGCCTTCCATCGGGATCTACTCCGCGGCGATCTGGGTATCGTCCTGGTCAGCAGTGGTGGTGCCGTTAGCGGCGTTCTTCGGCCTGTACGAACGCACGCAGCCACCCTGGCAGTGGCACGCGCCGCCGTAAAAGTCTGGCACGTACCGCTCCTCGATGTGTTCCTGCAGCAGCGCCAGCGACTCGCTCGGTTTGGCCATGCGAACCTTTGCCTGCACCGTGCTAGGAAGAACGTGGCGAATGATGCCATAGGCGAGCTTCACTATCGACGGCGCATTCACTACGAGAATATGGTGCACGCACTCGGGGTAGTGAGCGAGCAGCGTCTTGAGACAGGTGACGAAGAGGTCAATCGCCGGCTTCCAGATCATCTTGTACGTGAACCCCAGCAGGTCTACGACGATCGTGGTTGCTCGGATGAGCCCTTCGGAGGCGTCCACCTCGAGCTGGCCCGCATCGTACTGCATTTGCTGGTAGTACGCAAGCCACTCACCAGAGCCCAGCAGGTGCTGCAGCATTTCCCACATGACAGCGTCCATGGACTCACCCACACCCGCGGTCTCCTGCAGCCCCTTCAGCAGGCTTTCCTCGTCAACGCTGCCCAGCATGAGGTAGAAGACAGGCTGCCCATACCTGTCCCAGTAGTGAAGACCACATGGGAAGTATCGCTCGAGCTTGGCGACGATCTCATCGGCGCGCTGATTGCCTGCCCGCTTCTCCTTACCCAGTGCACGCACCACTTCCATCTCGTCCCACCCGCGGATCGAAACTGCTGACGGCAGCTCACTGCGCTCGTCGAGGTGACACCGCAGGCGGTACGCCACGTTCTTCTTCATAGCTTCAAACGCCTTTTGCACGTCCCACTGTCGAGAGATGAGGGCGCAGTAGCAGTAGCTGCGCGTGGTGTTGTGCGGCGTCGGCGCGTCCTCTGACGTCGGGGAGTAATACAGCAGGATCTGCAGCTGTTTCGGAAGCGGGTCATAGGTCTCCTTCATGAGTCGCACAAGTTGAGTAATCTTCTGCTCCCTTTCGGGCATCAGGTCGACGTACCGGCGATGTCGCGGTGCGGAGGCTGCGGCGGACATTATGGCTTCGAAGAGTGCGATTCTGGTCACGGTGCAAGCAAAATGATTGAGGAGAAGGGGGTAGGCGGTGCCCCAAACGACGGGGATAGAAAAGAATGCGCCGAAGCTTGGGAGGAGTGGGGCCGAAGGACGTGTCGCAATACGGAAGCACGCCGCAACAAGACGGCGCCACGTCAACCAAACGCGAACCCCCTCGAAAAAATAATATGAAAGTAATCCACGTCTCGGCAAGTCGTCGTGGCGACGGTGTGCCGCGACGATGGATGAAGGGACGGCTTTTTTTTTCTTCCCTTGCCGTTTGGCTGGTCCTGCAGGATAATTGGGCCGTGTCTTCTTGAGTGTGGCGCTGAGCCCGCTCTATGAGGGGGGAGGCGAATGTGTAAGAGGCGGCAGCCGTGCGGGGAGAGGAAGGGGCAACAAGGGAATGAGAGAGAGAGGACGGAACGGTATTACGAATCAGTTGTAGGGATAGGCCTCATGGGTGTGCGGGCGATCTTCACGGTACGATGACGCACCGTTGACCGAACGAGGGAGGGTGCCAGATGATCTTCCTACGCCAAGCTTAAACTCCAGCAGTGGGCGAGAAACGGGGGCAGCGCTGCCAGGTGCTTCAGCTGCCAACTCCGCTGATCGCTGGCAAAATCCCGTGGCCCGTGCGGTGCTGCATCCAGATTGAGAGCATCTCAGAGAGCAGTGCGCGAAGGCAAATGCCGTGCTAACCTTGTCCCGCAGCTACAGGTCTTATTCCGTCCAGGAGAACCGGAGATCAGCCAGGTAATGCTACGGCGGCTGTGTTGGCGTCTTTACGGGGGGGGGCAGCTCAGAGCCGTAGACAAAGAGGATGAGGGTAACGCATGCACGCACGCACGGGCGCACCGCTAAAAGGAGAGGAGCAGACAACAACACTCGACAACAGAAGAGGCGCCCAAAGAGGTAACAGCGAGAGAAGGGAGCGCCGAGGAAGACCAGGTCGAGCAGCAACGCGCCAGTCAGCGCGCAGCAGAGAGAGAGGCAGGCGCGGCTCGGTGCACGTATCACAGCGACCATGCCCCCCTCCTCTCTACCATTCCGGAGTTCCGATGTTTGCCGAGCGGAAGGCAAGGGCAGAAAACGAAGAAATGGCACGACTAGCTAAGGAGCAGCCTATAGGGGAAAGCCACGTGTGCCTTGCCCCGAATATGTACGCGTACAGCGGCCCAAGAACGCCAGCTACGCCAATGTTCAGGCGGACATCGACAATACTCCCAAAGAGCAGCCGCCTGTGCACGGCGAGGCGACGGCGAAGCAGCAGTACGCGGCGCAGGGCATCCGCCTGGTCGCTCTCGCAATCCAGTTCAATGAGGGGCAGCATCGAGTCGATGGTGTCCACCTCACCCAGAAACATGACAGTGCTCGGCAGGTAGGCGTAACAAACGGAGGAGAGAAGCAGCGAGACAAACATGGACGTGCACAGCACCGGCCCCGTGGACGCGCTCACCGGTGGCGCCGAGAGCTCGCCCGACGCGCAGGCGGGCCGTGCGTACGGCGAGGGGGAGGTGGTGGCCTTGCTCAGCTGAGTCATGTACCGCAGTCGACTGAACACCGAGGCCTGCAGCTGCTCCCACGACTTTACGTACTGCACCTCCTCGTGGGGCGCGTGCGGTGCTCTGCGCTGGTGTCGTTGCCCCTCCGCTGCCGGAGCGCTGTGCTGGGCACGGCGGGCTGCTCGCCATGGTGGCGCCCACGCGAGAAGATGGAGTTTTTGCGTCACCTAGAAGTGACACTGACCTAGGAAGACATCTCGATGTGATGGCAAGCCGGATGGTGTAGAGGGGATCTTGAAGATGATCATTCGTGTCGGCGCAGAGCGACGCAGTGACAGAAAGGACGTGACTGGGAGGCGTAGGAGAGCAGCAGATTATTTTGGGATGGCGAGCAGATTCCAAAGCACAATGATCGCTCTGTACGTTGCTAGCCAGTGCATGACCGTGTCACACACGAGGAAGCGAGAGCTGGAAGATGAGGTGGGGGTGGGGGACGGAGGTGCCTCAGAATCTTCACACGTACCACACTACCTGCTCGGTGACTGTCGTGAGACCATAGCCTTGGGGGGGCTGTATATCGAGGTGTTATCTGTTTCTCTCTGCCTCTTCAGCAACTCAGCGCAACCAGGCAAACGGCACAGAGGAGGCAAGTATGCCTTAAACCTTACGTTAGACTGCACTGCCAAGTAAAGTCACAATTTGAACGAAGAAGAAAAGGAAAAAAAACGTGACGCAAGAGCGGGTGGGGCTGGAGGGACGGTGGGGCCTCTTCCCCGCCAAGATACTTGCAGGCATACGCGGACCAATGCCGCCTTACAGGGTGGGGCACCTCATTTTTGGGAGTTGTGTGTGTGTGGTGGGGTGGGGGGGGAAGGGGGAAGGGGACACACGAGACAGAATTCACCCCCACCCCACCCCACTAAACAATAAAACTACAGGAAACATGGGATGGACAAGAACAACAC
The DNA here is from genome assembly GCF_000234665.1 of Leishmania mexicana MHOM/GT/2001/U1103. Taxonomy (NCBI): domain Eukaryota; phylum Euglenozoa; class Kinetoplastea; order Trypanosomatida; family Trypanosomatidae; genus Leishmania; species Leishmania mexicana. The sequence goes on from NC_018334.1 coordinate 985,342, forward strand.
ACACACACACACACATGCACACGCACACATACATAGAGCACAGACAAGCACAGAGCACAGACACACCAATGCGCACGTGAGAGACAGACAACAGCTAAAGAAACGAACGAGCAGGACCAAGAAGGAAAACAGAGGCGAGCCGCTCACCCGAGAGATGATGATAGTGAGTCGCGGCGGGGGCGGGGGCGGGACGGGTTACGCGAGGCTGGCCAAAGGAGGAGCGAAGGCGCAGCACACATCATGAAAGAAACAACCACAACCACAGCACCGACGACGACTCGAGTGCAAAACGTGTTTGCTGCCAAATCTCTGCACGTGCGCATGCACACAACGTGGCAGCGCCCACTCTCTTGTTGGCAGCCCATTCGCCGCTGTTGCGCCCTTTTCTGGGTCTCTCGCATGCCGCAAGTGCCTTATGGAGGATGTGTGTCCGAGTTACGCTATCAAGTAGATTTTCCGGGTTAAGTAAGCGTAGATGGGGAATATGGTGCCGGCAACGCTGATGAAGGCTATGACGCCCACAATACTCCAGAATGGTGTTGTGCCTTCCACGCTCATAAAGGGCACCGGGCAGTTCATGCCCCAATGCGAGGCCACAATGTTCAGTGGCAGCAGCACGAGCAAGACGTACTGGCAGAACAGCGAGTAATAGTCGGCTGTTTCGCTGGTGCGGGAGTTGGTGAAGTTCACCTTCGAGGTGTAGATGAGAGTTGTGTTCCCGATCACCGTCCGCGCCGCTTCGAGATTGTGAAGAACGCCCATAATGCTCTTGTGGATCGCGTTGAGGGACGGCGGTGTGATTATGTGGTGTGGCGATGTGACGTCTCCTCGCGTGGCTCGCTGGGCCGAGTGGTGCTCACTTGAATTATTCGGCGGAGCATCGCCATCCGAGCCACGTGTGTCGAGGGCCTCAAAGCCTTTGCCGTTTCCTGTGCTGGCGCCTATCAGCTCCTCTGCAGCATTGGTCCACGGGAACTCTGTTTGGATGTGGCTGATGGGGCTGCTTCCGCCTCCCCTGCCCCCTCCTGCTGCTGCTGCACCTCGTTGCGCACTCTTGAACTGATCTGCAGTACTTCCAACAAAAGCGTCGCTTGCCGTCCGCGTCGACGACGTGAGCGACCGGACGAAGCGCGCGACTGTGTGCATCGTTGGCCGGTCAAGCGCCTCCAACAGGCAGACCTTCTGAAAGAGCAGCCGCCTGTGCACGGCGAGGCGACGGCGAAGCAGCAGTACGCGGCGCAGGGCATCCGCCTGGTCGCTCTCGCAATCCAGTTCAATGAGGGGCAGCATCGAGTCGATGGTGTCCACCTCACCCAGAAACATGACAGTGTTCGGCAGGTAGGCGTAACAAACGGAGGAGAGAAGCAGCGAGACAAACATGGACGTGCACAGCACCGGCCCCGTGGACGCGCTCACCGGTGGCGCCGAGAGCTCGCCCGACGCGCAGGCGGGCCGTGCGTACGGCGAGGGGGAGGTGGTGGCCTTGCTCAGCTGAGTCATGTACCGCAGTCGACTGAACACCGAGGCCTGCAGCTGCTCCCACGACTTTACGTACTGCACCTCCTCGTGGGGCGCGTGCGGTGCTCTGCGCCGGTGTCGTTGCCCCTCCGCTGCCGGAGCGCTGTGCTGGGCACAACGGTCAACACTGGTGAGTCCCAGCGTGCTTGCGGGGCACCACGTCACACACCCTGTGGGGAAGCAGACGACGTAGATAGACGTGATGAGCGGCGTTGCGGCCGTCTCCTGACCGTGCAGTGACGCCTGCGTGACCTGGCGGAGGCTGGCGGACGAGACAGAGGAGGCATGTCGGTTCATGGCAGCAGCAGCGGCGGGAAGGCCGCGTATGCTGCGCGCAAAACTGTCCGTCCAGGTTAGGTCGTTCAGAGGCTCGTTGGCGAACTCGGCAGCCGAGGAAGCTCGCGAGTGCAGCGCGGTTTCCCAGACTGCCTGGCTCATCGCCGCTGACATCTGCACCGATGTCAGCAGCGTGGCCAGCTCCAGCGCCACGTAGTGCGTCGGCTCGGCCACGCCGCCCCGAGATGTGCGTTTTACAGAGGTTGCCTGCACCGGCACCACCTGCAGCACGCGGTCAGCCGGGGAGCTGAGGCCGACCAACTCCTCCTCGTATACGTTATCGAGCGAGCAGCGGGCGGGGCGCGGGTGCGCCTGCCGCTGTTCGCACACTTCTGTGAGTGTGTGCGCTGTCGACGCTTGCAGTCCGAGCGCCGCCCACAGCGTGCTCATGGGTGCGTCGCGGCTCCCCGTGTCGTGCAGTTCTGCCGGCGGCGGCACACCGTGCAGGTCGAGCCAGAAGAAGCCGTCACCGCCGTCGCCGTCGCTGGTGCGCAGCTGCGCCCGCTCCAGCAGCTGCACCGTGTCGCGCACCGTGTCGCAGCACTCCGAGAGCGCCGCAGACTCACCACCGTGCGCGCTGCAACCAACCTTGACCAGCCGAGCGTGGAAGGCGTAACTCTCATCATCGTTGCTTGACGTGGAGCTGCTGCGGCGACTGGAGCTGGAGCTGCTCGAGGAGGCACGGGTGTATGTGTGAGGGGGGCGGCTGCGTCTCTCATGGTCAGGGGCATTGCGTCCTGCGCGGCCGGGAGGAGCAGCGTTTCTGTCGGAGTTGGAGCTGTTACTGCTGCTGCGCGAGTGTGGCTGGTGGCTGCGAGGCTGGCGACCTCTGCCCGTATTGAGCGTGTTGCGGCGGTAGTTGATGCTGTCGCGGAGGCTTGCAGAGAGACGTTCTCGCACCATAGACTCGTTGATGGGCAGGGCAGACGTTTCGCGCCGGTAGCTGCCATTCGAGAAGACGGAGTTGTTCTTCCGCGTGCAGGGTATATCAATGACTGACGACATGGTTAGCGAGACGAGCGCGGTGAGAAAACTCTGAGGAAGTGGTGTCCAGGAGGTGTGGGTTAGAGCCTACTCAGATTTACCTGCTGTAGGGAGAGGAGGTGGGTGACGAGTTCGCTGACGGTTACTTGAGAAAAGAAAACGCACTGATCGCTGCACACGAGTGGGCAGCTGCGGCTTAGAGCTTACGAGAGAATCATGGACGTGCACAGTTGGTCATACCACGAAGGAGGCGAGTGGCATGGAGACAGACAGAGGGAAAAATGACGAGGGCACTTGAGCGAGCGAATGTGAGCTGTTTGCCGGCGAAGCAGCGAAAAACGGTGTGGCGACAGATGTGTGCAGGGATGCAGAGAGAGAGAGGGAGAGGGAGTGTGTGATAGACACGGGGAGCGGTGGCGGACAAAGAGCTCTGGATGAGGGACAACGAGCGGCTTTGGAAAAAAAAGAGCGACACCTCTGTGAGCCGCCGTCGCGGGGCAAATCTCTAGTCGTTGGGAGGTCTGCTGCACTTGATGACGCGCCGATGCTTTCAGGAGAAGAGAAGCACCACTGCCGAGAACAGGCACTGCCCACTGCAGCGGCCCTCCCGTGTGCTCGCGAGTTGTCATTTCCTTTTTTGTTGATAGAGGTGTTGCTTGGGCCCATGCCGCCATTCGTTTCGCCATGGATGCGTTGAGGAAGCAGATCTATCCTTTGCCAATGGTGGTGGCAACCTACCCACACCGAAAAAGGTGCACCTTGCTCAAGAGGAGTCGCTGCGGGAGCTTGGCTCTTGCTTCCCTACGTGTAAAGGAAGGCCATCATCAGCATCGGCGTGTATACGAGGGTGGGGCCAGGCAGCGCTTCAGCGTTGAAGAGACAATGCGATGGCGCTGTCCTTGTCAAGGGTAGATATCAAAGCACAGAAGACAACCAAGAAAAAGAAAACAAAAACGGCGTCTGCAAAACGTTTGCCTCCAGCGGCCAGCACACACGCACACACACATACATACATGCCGCACGTTTTCTGCACACGCACTCTTCTTGTGTAGGCGTTTTTTTCCCCTTTATTTGTCGATTTCTTTTGCCGCGTTGCGCCCTCCACCGCTCTGTCATCGAGCAAAGCAGTGATCGTGCCCACGAACATAAGGGGTGGTGGTGGTGGTGATGATGCGTCGCTACGCTCCTCGTTTTTGGTGCGGCACACAGACAGGGAAGAGGCACAACACGTGGCCGCGGCTTCCCTGTTCCTTGTCTTTTGCTGGCCCTTTATTCGTTTCCCATGGAGCGGAGGGCGAGTGGCATCACCCCTGTGAGGCACGCTGCCGTTCCACAGTATTTTCTGTCCCATCGCCCGCAGCTCTTCTGTCATGAGTTCCTTCGCTTCGTTGAAGGTGCGGCTGACCGTACGTGTAGACGCCGTCGCAAGACGGGTGCGAGTTCACAGCTGTCTCCACCAAACGAAAAAAGAGGTGGCCATACCGTAAGTGCTGGGCTGAGATGGCGTGCAGAGCGATGTCAACGACCGGGAGACGCGAAGTTGCAGTGATTCGTGGCTGTGTGCGACCCAAGTATATATGGGTACCACACAGATGATTCTGACTTTCATCAGCACATGGCAGCCGCAAGCACACGCACACACCTGCCACCGCAAAAAAAAAACAAAAACAAATTGAAGGAGACATGAGATAGAAACACTACAACTGTCTCTCTCCATCGACATCACAGCATCGTGCAACCCTCGCACACAGGCTTGAGGAGGGCGGAAGAGGTTATCCTACACGCACGGCTTCCCTGCATGTTTGCTTTCAGTAACGCCCACACACGTGCGATGGGAGGGAGAGGGGAGAGGGGAGAGAGAGATACCTCAGAGCACAGAAATACGCGTAAACGATGATGCAGAGGATCACAGCAGGGAAAGCAGTCAGAAACAACGCAACTAAAGCACACAAGCAGGCTGCTGGTATAAACGAATAGTGACCAGAATTGGGTGATATCGGCTGTGCCGCTGTTGTTGCGCCCCGCCCACACGCATCTTACACCCCATCGTTTCCTTCCAGAAAGCCGAGCGTGTCACAGAGGCAGAGGGGCAGGCAAGGCGCGCGAGCGAAGGAGAAGCGGCTCGGGGGACGTGCGGAGAGGGGACACGAAGATGGGTGGGGTGGGGGCAAAAACAGTAAAAAAAAAGACATAGCAGGGGCCACACATGCGGGGCCACGTCTGTTGCACGTCCGTGGGAGATGGTTCACAATCAACGGCAGAGAAGATGTGCGCGGATGGAGACACGGCCACGTAGAGAACGGGGGGGGGAGGGAGGGAGGGGCGCGCAAAGCGGTGAGGACTCGGGCAGGGAGGACGCATGAGATGGCCTGCTGCGCACTGACTTCGTCCGTGGCATTGCCGCAGCGGTGACCTGCGGCAGCGCGAAACTTGATTAGCAATTTGGGCGCCTGCATACAGTTTAGGCAGCACTCGCCGTGGCGTCGGCTTCTCCCTTCTCTGGGCATTCCCTCGGATCGTGAGGGTCATCGAGGCCTGTGCGTGGCATGTAATCGGCGGAGCCGTAGTCGCAGGGAACAAACGGCTTCTTCTCCTCGTCACTGGAGAGGCGGTGGACTTCATCCCACAGCCCCCACGCGGAGGTGAACGCGTCCGCCGTTGGTGCGACAGTGACGACCACTAAGCCATCCACTGGGGCCTGACCCGCAAACGGTAGGCCCTCGCCAAAGCAGGTCAAGCTGCGATCAATGGTGAACAGATATCGCCCAGAAGTGTTCCTCTGCAAGCTGTGCTGAGCCTGGGGCGTGCGGGCGGCATCGCTTCGCTCCCCACGCTGGGCCATCGTCCCTTGGTGATCCTGGGACATAAAGAAAATCTGAACAAACTCCTCTGGCAGTACGCGCCCCACCGTATACAGTGGTGTGCCTGCCATGCGATGCTGCATGTCCCGCTGATACTGCCGCAGAAAGATGTTGCGCCGCTCCACCGAGAGCATCGCGCGGCGATCCTCGCGAGCCACCCGCTCCAGCTCCTTCCGAGAATAGTGCGCCCGCAAGCGGAGTTGTGAGAAGGACGCCTTTCTTGTGTTTGTCAGTTTTTCAATGCGGTTCTCTGGGGCCACAAAGTAATCGAAGACGGGTGGCTCCGCCGCTGCAGTCCCAGGCGATGCCTGTTGTTCAGGGCTGTGCGGCTCGTCAGCGGGTTTGGTGGCGCCGACCGGCAGTGTGCTCATCTCGGGCGGTGCCACAATGTGCAGACTGGTCTTGCCTTCAATGCCGGGATGCACCTTCTCACCCTCGCGCACGATGCGGCTCCACTCCTGCTCTGGCATGTGCCGCACAAGCACCTGCTGCCGTGTGAGCTGTACGCACAAGACAGAAACCGCATCGTCGCTCTCCACGATGGCCGCGTAGGGCTCGTCGTAGCGACCGCCATCCCGCCTTATCAGCTGACTCCTCGTGCTACGCGGGCGAAAGCCGTCCGCAAGGCGGACAGCCGTCTCTGGAAGAGATGAGCTGGAGGAGCGACGCGGATGTTGAGTGGGGCTGCTGCACTGACGATTGCGGCGGTGAATGCGACACTCACAGGCACCGTCACCCGCAGCAGGCATTGCCCGAGAATGGAAGGGGGTCACAGGCGGTGCGCACAGCACGAGAAAGGGACCAGAAAAAAAGAGAGCGCGCCAATTCTTACGAATAATGAAAACCAACGTGCGCCACGAAAGGGCGGGATCGCGCCGGCTGGAGACCACAACTGCTGGCAGAACACTGAGCCGTATTGGTTGCCCGCAACGGGTATCGCGGAGTAGGTGCTGAGACGTGATATCAACCCTCCGAAGTACAGTGTAAGGAAACCTGAGCAGCAGTTTCAAGCGCGCTCTCAGGATGAGTTTTCGGCTGCTCTGGACGAGGGGATCGGCGACACCGTGAGATACGAGACCGAAAAGGAGAGAAGGGAGCGAGCAAGGGAATCAAAGCTATGCTTGGGCGCGCTTGTCCATTTTGGCTGTGCCGTGCGAGAGAGCGAGCACCGTGCGGTCTGCAACAGTGCCATGTATATCAAAGAGCTGGCTGCTTGCATTCTCGCCTGACGTTGAGGCTTCTGGGTTCTTACGTGCAGATAAATATACTACCGACTGGGAGTGATCGGCGCGGATGTGCCGACGGCACCGTAGCACGCGCACGAGAAGGAAAAGGAGAGGCGGGTGACAGGCCAAAACGAGAGACCACCTCTCCAGGGAGTATAAACCTTTTTTTAGTGAGGCGTATATTTCGCTTTGCCACGTGCGTTCAAAGCTAGGCTGCCAGACCTGTCACAGGCCCCCATCGCGTGGTGCGGAGTAGCTCCAGGCATGAGTGAAGGCAATTTGCCGACTCAGTTATCGAAGCGCGGCACCTGCCTCAAGCTCTGACCACCTGGTGCATCCCCCTCGGAGTGGCCTCGGGCTCCCCGCACCAGTGGGCCGCGTGAGGGCCAGGTGAGATACGCTCATGGCATGCTCACACCTCGCCTAATCACATGGATGGCGCAAGCGTGTTCACCGCCACAGGTCACTCCGGCACCACGCCATCCAGCACCTGACAGCCGGCATCAGTGGCGGCACATCGCCTTGCGCTCGCTACGTCGTAGACACTAGGGGCCATGTCACCACCAGAAGTAGCTCGGCGTTGGCAGGGGATAGAGGGGGTGGTGCTTGGCCGCCCCACCGAGTGTGTGGGAGTGGGGGGGGGGAGGTGTACCGGGCCCTGAGATACCACGCACTGAGAGGTGTGCACTACCCCGCCGCGTGATGAGGGAGAGGAAAGCCGGGAGAATGAAAGTAAAGGAAACACACACACACACACAAATGTAAACGACACAAAACAGGGAGAGAGAGAACAGCTCACGCGTCATGGTCAGCTCGCCGGTGCGCGACCGTATGGTATATCGTCGAGTATCCACCACGAGAACAAGAGGAGATACTTGCAAACATCATCATCGACTCTCAAGTGGCATTGTACTGGCACGCAAAAAAAAAGGCAGCGCCTCGACATGAGCGTTGAATCCGAAGGCAGCTCGGGCAGACGGGAAGAAGGTAAATAAAAATGCACAGAGACGGTAACTTCCACGAAAAAGCGGACGTGACCGCGGCGCCTCATGTGTCTCGATCACACATGTACAAGGAGTATACAGATGTGTAGACGTGGACAGACACAGGCCTCTCCCCTCCCGCGACGCAGCGGCACGTGCGCACGCACGCCACCAGCCAATAACAGAGAAGCCGGTATATATACATATATACATACATGTACAGGCGCGCATATGGCAGGTAGACGTGAGGGAGGAAGCGAGACGGACGAGGTGGCGCAATATAGGAGGAGGGGGCGTGGGGGCGCCCGCGGCATGACAGGGGGACACAACAACAATAATATACACTTCGATAGGAGATGAAGGGCAACTCAGGGATGATGAGCCATCACCCCGCAGTCCTACCCCACCACCTACCCGCACATATCTGTATTGGGATTGGATCATAGGAAGACCGGCATTAGTCCCAAGGCAAAGCGGAGCAGAAGTGAAAACATACAACACTGAAGGCTTTTCCAAATCACCACTTGCTCACTGCAAAACACACAAGAAGATGGGTGCACTCTCCCGCCCGTTTGCGCGCACCTCTTACCACGCCCATCTATGGGCGCATGCACATCGCTGTGGTTGTGGTCGAATCGCCCTCCCGGGCCTCGCACGCGGTCAAAGAGGTCGTTTGCGTGGGTGCTGCATGGCAACACCTCAGTGGTCCGGGAGCGGCTTCCCTTTTGATGCGCACATGCCACAACCAACGGCACGTGATGCACGACCTCAGAGGACGAGGACGTCGAAGACGCATTCCGATGAGCTCGACCACCGCGGTTGCGCGCCTTCCTCGTCTGCCGAGCAGTCGGCGGCGTCAACTTCGGTAACGGCGTCTCTTTCATGGGAGTGAGCCATGGTGTGCGGCGAGATTACCACATTACGCGGCAGCCATGTGATCGCCGTCAGCCGGCGACAAGAGCACCGGTTGCGCTGGTCGCTGCGGTAAGAGAGTAGCTATTCCCGGCTCCATCGAAGGGGAGCGTTGGAGGAGAGTGGCAGTCGTGATCCTCCAATGACGTTCTGTGTCGCTGCGGGCTAGTCGCGCTTGCCGTCTGGTGAGCAGGGTGACCCTGACAGCCAGCCGAAAGATGGTATCTGCTTGAGTTTCGACCCGCTCGTGGCGTCGGCCGTGAGGTTAGGAGGACTCGGTGGTGGGCGTCGCTGTATTTGTGACACATGTCGACGCGCCCCGTTCGGCGAAGGTGCCCTGAGCCGTGGGTGACGTGATATCGACATTTCTCCACAGCCTGCAGGGTTTGACCGTCGCATGCGTTCACTGGTCGACCGCGGACGGAAAGACGAACCCTCGTCTTTCTTCGCTTTCCCAGATCCGTTACGGGAACTCTCGACACGCAATGAAAGAGGAGGGGGGAGGGCATCGCCCTCGCTTCCGCAGCCGCGGCGACATCAGCCTCTCCACGGACATGGTGCTCCCTCTTCACCGTAGACCCACCACGGCCGCGCACACATTCGTCACTTCTCTACTGATCGGCGTTTCCGTGTTTCTCGCCGTCAAAAAGGAGGATGCCCGAAGCCAGGTCGTTTATCGACGGCTCGCCAAACAAGGACGGGACGGCTGATGGAGTTTCATCAAGGGGAGCTTGACCACTGGGGTCTCCTTGATCATGGGCGCTGTCGCCTCTTCGGTAAGAGTCGACGGAAATCGGCAGGCGAATTTCCCGCGTAGTTCTCCGGACCATCTTCACGCCAAACTTCGTCTTCACAGCCGTTTCCTCCTCTTCTCTATGTAGGATATAGGAAAAACTGTCGTCGCTTGGCAACACGTTGGCGGCGGCACCCATCTCCGGCTGCACCTCCCTTGCTCGAGAAGATTTCCCACCCGCCGCGCTGAAAATCCGTGAGGCCGTCGCGGACGAGCAAAAGGAATCGTAGAGCGGGAGGTGGCTCATCCTGCGCTGGTCTTCTATCGGCGAGCGCGGCGTTGTCTCCTTGGTACAGCTTGTTATGCTGCTACTGCGACTGCTCCGCCCACTCTTAGCTGCCTTCGACATGCGCCGCTCCCGCCTCTTCGAGAGGTGGCGGATTACCGACGGGTTGCCGAGAGAGACCGGGGAAGCGTCGTTGTATGCGCGGCGCTGTACGGCAAGCGAGCTGGAGGAGCTGCAGGAGCTGCGCCGACTCGCTAAGTCGGTGACGAAGCTCGCCAAAAAGGACGCGTGGCTCTCGTTCCCAGCGAGTGGCATGTGCGGGAAGCTTGTGGTGGACTCTGGCACCATGTCCAGTTGAGAATCTCTCTGGTTTGTCGGCACGCAGTGCACTGATGGCCTTGCGCCCCGATTATGCAGAAAGCAAGCGGAGGCAAGTGCTGCAGAGCCTTCCATCGATGATGCCAGACTCTCCGTGCGTGAGTAGTGGGAGTTGTATGCGAAGGCATGCGGGGTCGCTAGCGGCGAGGCCTCGGGCATGGGTTGTGCCTGAAAAACGGGTAGGCCGATTCCTACCGCTTCTTCCGAGTTTCCAGCTTGGAGTTGCTGAAGTATCCCGGACGTCTGTAGAGGGGACACCGGCCTTGCCCTTGTCCGTATCGGTGCTGTCTCGCACAGCTCAGTGGGTGAAAGTTGATGGACGAGAACCGCCTGCTGGCGCCTGTGCTTCTTGGGGTTGCGGCTCATTGTGCTGACGCTGACCTTTTTTTTGTGCCAGGAGAGGGAGAAGAGGATCCAGAAAGAAAATGAGGTGACCGCGCGCCGCTGTGCAGAGAGGATGGGGGAGGGTGCGCGCGTGTGTGTGGGCGCGCAGCAAGGCCGTGAGAGGGAGGGAGCGAGGAGGACGCACACACACACGCAAAACAAAACTTTGCCGACAGCGCGGGGGGATCAAACCAAAAAAAGAAGTTATCACAAAGATGGCAACAGGGAAAAAAAGCACGAGGCGGCAGCAGCAGAGGGAGGAGAAGGAGGGGATTGCCACCGTGCTGATGGGTGCGTGTGCTTGCGTGTTGAGCAGCGCGTGCTTACACGCTTTTCTGCCGAGCAGCACCCACCGCACATGCCCACAGACAGGGCACGCTCCCACAACAGCGGGCGAAAATAGGGACAGACAGAGCTAGGCTGGCAAGCACGTGAGGCGGGGCGAGGCTGAGTGCGTGCACCGAAGCACCAAAAAGAAAGAAGAGAAGCTGATGAGGCAGGGACAGAGTAGGATGAGATGACCGCAAGCCGAAAATGGGCCAACGACGCGGTGATCACCGACAGCCGTACGAGTCCCGTTTTTTTTTTCTTTCGTCGTTATTTACCCGGCGGACACGCACTGCCGCAAAGACACCGCGGACGGGAGAGAAACCAGAAGGGCCGACGTGACAATGCAAAAAAAAAGCGTGAGGAGAAGAGTACACCAAAGCAATACCAGAAAAACGGGAGCTACCCCGATCCAAGCGGAAACAGGGGCACCGTCTCCAGACACACCCACAGAAAAGAGAGGGGAGGAGGTGTGGGTGTGCTGGTGGTGGTGGTGGTGGGGGAAAGTGACGCCTCTGCTTCGAACGCCTCCACCGCCCACACACACGTGCGCCTTGCACTCGGAAACCACCACCAACAAACACTTAACAGCAGATAAGAACGGAGCAGGAAAATAAAGGCCCGCCGCTGCGCGCAGGGAAAACGGAGTGAGAGCAAAGCCGCCCGCTCTTTTTCTGTTGCTTCTCTCCTCACACGCACGGTCGCGCAGGTGGGGTGCGCGTGGGCGGATAGGAGGCGGGGTCGGTGCCGTGAGGCGCCACTGCCGGGATCAGGTGCCACCGCAAATTGGAGAGGCACAGGCGTGGAGGCTGAAAAGTATGGTGGAGCTTGTTGTGTGCGTGGGGGCGATGGAAAAATAGAAGAAGCGAGATAATCGCAGCCGGACCTCCAGAGCTTGCAAAGGCGGAGGGTGTGGGGGGGGGGAGAATGACGAGGGATCGATGCGAGTCGAGTACGGTGTGTGCGACGCCTCTCTCGAATTCAAGCATCTGCGAGACACAGTAGACTGGCGAAAGCGAACACCAAGTAACGAGCGCGGGCGAGGCGAGAGGGTGATGGGGGTATCTGCATGGGTGTTCGGGATTGTATAGGGACACCGCTATCGCAGGCGTGAAAAGGAGACGCGTCGGCGACTCCGAAGGGGGTCGGGGGGGGGTGGGGTGGTGGTGGCAGCGCATAGAGAGAGAGGGAGGGAGAGAGCAATAAAGCGATGCGGCCGCCCCGCAGAGGAGTGTGCCGCCCTCCAAGGCGAAGACGAAGCGCCGATGGCGATGATGCACAAAGGAGCGAAGAGACAGGAGAGGGGTGAATTCGCCTTTTTCCATCTGGTGTGCCGCGGCAGTGCCATGCAGACACGCACCTGTAGTGCCTCGTGAAAAGAGCGCTCTTCGTTCTGTCTTTTTTCCACCCGGACGCGGCTGCTGCCAGCACAGCCGCAGTTGACAGACAACGCATGCCGCGACTGCACCGACACGGAGCAGTGTGATCCCCTACCTTTTTCTCACTCTGCACTTTCGAGGCGTGCGCGGGCCACCTCCCCTGATTCTCGACGGCCTACTGGATCGTAGGCTACGAGAACACGAGCACTACATGGAGAGGTCTTCCGCGGCTGGATCAATGACGTAGTGCGCACCGGAAACGATTTTCGTGCCGCGGCTACGCGCAACCGCCTCGAATCGGTACAGGGGACTCCCCCGACTTCTGCCCAAGCAACACGCCACGCATGCGGCACTCCGGAGACAGTCCACTTGTGGAGGGCGAGATTGGCTCGGGTGCGCGTTCATCGCACTGAGGGCACGTGGTGAACAGCTTCACCAGCTCCGCTGCGCGTTCGGCAATAGCGGCTTTCCCATTCCTGTGCAGCCTGTGTAGCACGTACGTGGCACATTCGGGGCTCGGCAGCACCGGAAAGTCGATCCTGGAACAACAGGTGGCCTGCTGTTCGAGTAGGCGGCTGTGATGGGCGCTGGATGTAGATCCCTGTGCCTGTGCATGCTGTTGAAATGCGGCACCGGAAACGATGGCAAGGGCGTGCGCGGGTGTTCTGTCCTCAACGGACGTGCAAGCGTAGTCAACACGTGAGGTGCACGTGCTGGAGAGGGGAGGGGAGGGAGTTCAAAGATGGAGGTTGTAAAGGTGCATGAGACCTGTGCGTCACGACGACGAAAGACCCCGCTTAGAACAGAGGTGCGAGGAGTGGGGTATCGCTTGCGCAGCGCTTGGATGGCTCGCTAGGCCGAGATTATGATGCGCTTAGCGCATGCTTCTCTCCCTGTATTCTTTAGGAGTCGCGAAGGCAAACAGCCATCGTAGGACGCGAGCAGTGGCCGCCTCGTATGCTCGCCGTCGATCCCTGTGGAACACATGACAAGGCGAGCAGCAACACAATCCAGTCCACCCACATTCGGACGTCAGAAAGCGGGCCACGTACACCCGCCCATGCAACGGTAAACAAAAAGAAGGGGGAGGGGCGTTCGCGCGCGCTGGGACGCATGGGGACAGAGAGCCTCCCCCCAAAAAAAACATATGAAAATGGGTGCGTGATGGTAGAGCAGCATCACGCACGACAGGCGCATAATGTGCAGCGCATAACAGGCGAATGATAGCGATCTGAAAAAAAAAAATAAAGGCTGCCGCGTATACTGAAGTCAACGCAGGAGCGTGCGAGAGCACGGACATGTCACCACCGTCGCGCATGAAAAGCGGTTGCACTCGGTGCGAGGAAAAAGAAATCGAGGGAGGGCGGAGGGAGGGGACGACGGAAAAAGCAAAAAAATGCATACACAATGAAAAGGAGTATGGTGACGTCATCGGCCAACACCCCGCACTAGTCCGTCGCGCCCCCCCATCCTCGTGAAACCACTCCCCTCACCCACCAGAAGGAGGAGAGGAGAGAGCTCTGAAGCCACTGAGGTGGTGGTCAAGGGGGAATGGGGCGAGAGCGCAAGACACAGTCGGCGCAAGCATCTACTCACAGGCTTTGAGGTGGTTCATGTCACTAGCACGCATCCAGGTGTGTGGAGGCCAACGGACACGGCTGAGTGTGCAGCCAAGCAAGCAGGAACAACTAAAAAGGGAGAGGAGGGGAGAGGGGGTACGTGACGGCTGAGACAATGATCGTAATGCACCACAGCGCAGAGCGGGCTCCGCAAGGGGCGCCGTCAGCGAGGGGGGATACGGGGGACCACCACAGCCACAATGTAGAACTCAAGGCAGACAAGCAAAGGACAACACGCGAACGCCCAATCGACAAGAGTCGTGCATGACGAGGGAAAAAAGATGAAAACATGAAGAGAGAGAGACCAACGACGACGAGGCAGTGAAACATAACAATGCGCAGCGAAGAGGAGGGGGAGGAGGAGAGGGGGAGCTGAGTGGGGCGAAGGACGCAGACCGATTCACAGAAAACAGGCGCAGTATGTGGTGGCAAGCACCAGCACCACGACGATCGGAGGAGTGCCTTTCAAACGTGCCGTTCCAGAGTCAGAGGTGACTGAGCCGTGGGCACCCAGAAAGTGCTTCTGGTTTTCCGTGCTCTGACACTCGACGGTGCCGGTGACGAAGATAAATGGCGGAGCGAACGTTTTAGGAAGGGAGGGAGCGTCCACCGCCGCAGCGCTGCCGCCTCACGGCTACCAGCCGAAGAGGATGACGGTGTCCAAGAAGGAATAGAGATACAAAGCTGGGGGCGTGTGTGCTGCACAGGCGAAAAGTTGCTTTCTAATGTGCCGTGCCACCGCGCGTACAACTCGGTTCTGGCGTCGCTAGCGTATGAGGTGACTTGCGGTCTTCGAATGCGGTGGATATACCAATGTTCCGAAATCTGTTTGCGCTGCCGCCCTTGTTGCTCTCCATGACAGCCGCACCACCAGCACTGGAGCGGCGTCCCATGATAGGCGGAAAAGATGGCAGCATCGGGCTTCGCAGGCGTGTTGGTAGACCGTAGGAGTCCGTGACGGATGCCTCGATGCCTGTGATGGAGTACGAGGTGGGCTACTTGCCATCTGACAGGTTCCTGCGGCCACAGCTGCGCTGCCGCCCACGTCTTAAACTTCAGTTACGCCTTCGCCAATCCGCATTTTCGGAACTGGACTGTCTGCCATGCGTCGATGCACCTAGCCACGGCGACGTGGCGCTGCTTGTGCGCATAGGCGCTCCGCTGTCGTGGGAAGGCCGCGAGGACTGCTCACTCTGCAGCTCTCCAAGAACTTGTGTGAACTTCGACTCCTTGCGAAGGCGGAGCACCTTATCCACCTCATCCACAACAATACCACCGGTGCGGCCACCAACTTTCACAGAGGTGCTATGCGAGTCCTGTATGGCACTCGCGTGAGCATCTCTTGATGCCGTAGCGGTCAGCGGCGCCATGCGCGCAAGTTGCAAACCGCCTGGTATGGTCACACTTGTCGTCGCGACGGCTGGTGCCTTGAGTGAGGTAGAGAATGTCGCTGGCTGCAACGACGACATGTGCCGCACCCTTGACGTCGAGGCCGGGGATCGATTTAGCACCATGGCTCCAACTACGCCACTTTCCACGGCCGGCGTCGAGCTCGACGACGGGCGGCGGTCTCGTATCTCTGACTCCTGAGAAACCGCCGCATCCATGCCAATAACTTCGTCGCTCCACAGGGCATCTGTAAGGCGCCACTGCTGCACGTCGTCTTCGTCCTCGTCGCACGCTGCCAAGTCCGCCAGGGTGGTCGTGCAGTGCGTCTCGGGAGCCGTCCAGTTAGCTCGCCGCCTTCCGTTCGGCAGCTCACGTGTGCGGGGGCTACGTGGACGCGGTTGATTCGGATCGAAGAGACGTCGTTTGACAACGATGCTCGACGGTGGCGTCGGAAGCGGCCACGGCGCCTTCGAGGCCATGGGGCTATCATCGATTTCGTGTGTACCCGTGCAGATGCGGACTCTGCTGTAAAGTTGCCTCCGCAGCTTTTGGAGTTCGCCACTGAGCACGGTCGCGTGCCTTGGCTGCACGGAATTTCTCATTCTCAAGACTGGCGAGGGAGAGGGCCATTGTGCCGTTACAGCTTCGGACGTCTCCCTGGATTTCGGTTTGGACGAGCTAGGGTTGCGGCTTGATGTTGTCATGGCTTGCGCGCTACCTTGATGGGGATGGTTTGCCTCAGTCGAGGGTAGACCGGCGCGACGGCTTTGAGTGGTGTCCGTCTGAGGCGCCTTGTCATCCAGAGCCGCTGCATTGGTGTTATGTCGTGACGTGGAGAGGTGAGGAGTCTCTGCAGTCACGACGGCCTCGAGAGCTCTTTCATTGCGAGCATTCTGCAGCGGTGAACGCGGTACTCGCGTGGCTAGCGTGCTGGCTGGCGAGAGAGGGGTGCTGAGATCGGTCAGATACGACGGCGTCATGCTACTGGACGCGGATGACTCGCTCGCCACCTCCTCGTCCGACTGCTTCGCACCAGTGCCACCGTCGAGACTTAGCTTTACATTTCCGCTTTCCATCATCGCTGAAGCGTCCGTGCGGACGGTCCCCAGCGTGAGGAGCCTCTTGCTTAGCGTTGGTGGCGCATGCCGCGGAGTGCGGGCAGGTGACGTCGCCTTCGGTAGGGCTGTCGAATTCGTCAGAGGTTGGTTCTTGGTGCGTCGCGCCGACAGCACAGAGGACGGAGGCTCCGCCAAAGTTAGCAGCGCCCCTTCCTTTGCTTCGCCATGCCGGTTCACATGGTCGTCATAGCCATCGCCGCCGCCGTCGAGGTCGTCCGTATCACAGTGGGGCGGACCGAGCACCACCTCTGCGGTTTCCTCTAGGGAACCGGCCACACAGCTGAGGTCGTACACGGGCTGGTGAGCAAGTGGCGAGCCATCCGCCTCCTCCGTGTCTCTGTCGTTGTATCCACTACCATCTGTGTTGCCCACTTCGTGCGCGCCAGCAAAGGTGTGCACTGGAGACGCCGGCTGCATGGAGGGCTGCACTGTGCGACGGAGGGAAAGGTGATGCCCTTCATGGAACGCCATAGGAGACGGCTCAGAGACAGCGTGTGGCTGTCCTACACGTGACAGCCCACTTGTACCGCTGCCGCTGCAATTCAAGTTGCCGTTTGCAGAGCGCATGTGCACGCCTCTGGTGCTTGACTGCCAATGTGGGAAAGGTGACATATCGCTGCGCTCCCCGCTGCTCCACACACCGCCAAACGCGTTGCGGTGAGAGTCCAACCTGTATGGGCCGTCCTCTACCCCCAAGCTACTCGTTGTCCAGCCAACTGCCTTCTCAGCCTTGCCCTCGGCAGTGCGAGGCGAGTTGAACGAGCTCTGTGAGGCGAGTGCCTGCGATGATGGTGCGCTTTGGAGTCCCGACGATCTCGCTGCACCGCCTCTGTCCTCGACCAACGGGCTGTCAAAGAAGATCGCAAACTCGGCAGAAGGCAGCGACAACGTCACTGTCGAAGACGGTACTGTCATGCGTCCCGTCGCAACAGCACCCGAGGCAAACGGAGCGGTGCAGGTGGTGAGTGTAGACCATCGCCGCAATGAAACTGTCGGTGCAGTGTTGCTCACAGTACGGTTGCTGCTGTCCTTCAGCCTCTGTCGGTCGTTTCGAATGTTTGTGGCTGGAGTCGTGCCAACGATGTGCAAGAGCGAGTCGGGTGCCTTTGGAAAAGACGCTCGTTTACTTGCGTCCAGCGAGTCCTGAACAGCACCGGATCCTGGAAGTTGCTGGCTTGAGTTCATGGGAGTCCCACTGACTGCCGTGTCGATGCCGCTCTTGCCCAGCCCTCCGCGCTCTCCGGAGGGGTTAGTCACAGAGAGGCCGGGGAGACTGCCGCTGCCGCTCGCGCTGCTGCTGCTGCTGCCGTAGTTGTCGTATATGTTCGTGAAGGAGCTCTGTGAGTCGAAGAGGTCACCGTGTGCGTTCGGGGCCAACTCTCTCACGAGGGAGTCGTTCACCTTTTTCGAGGAACCCGCTATACAGTCCAGCTTCTCCGGATCGATGCTTCCACCTCGCAACCTGCCCGGGTACCTCTGCCGATTCGTCCCCAGACGTGTGTGTGGTTTGGCCCTGTCGACAGGGACTTGTGGCGAGGCGAGCGGTGACGAAGGGTGCGGGTGTGCCTGCGCGTGTCTCGGTGGCCCATCGATATTATAAATGAGAGGGATGTCATACTCGCTGTTCGACAGGAAGCTGCTATAGGCAACCGGCATCTGGAAGTCATACATGCTGCTGGTTGGACTACCGCTGCGCGATGTCGACGGGTTGCCGCCGATGGAGCCTACCGCTCTGGTCAGAGGCGACGTTAGGCTGGCTGATTCATCATACACGTAGCGGCAGCTCATTTCCCCTCGTTCTCGGTGCGGCAGTTCTCCGCGATGCGCGGGTGCAACCGCGGCTCCGTAATGGGAGTCCAAGCGCGGCAGCAAGACTCCGTCTTTGGCTCTCGCTCGCACTTCCGTTTCTATGCGAAAACAACAACAAGAACGGGAAGGAGAGGCGAATCACAGCAGCGAAGTCTCTCCAGAGTACGACGGGTGACCAATGGAGAGACGAAAAGCGAGTCCGCGTCACGAGACGGGGGAGGAGGGGAAGAGGGGGGAGAGGGGAGTGGTTTATACATCGAGCAGCGACACGTACAACAGGGAGCCAGCCACTCGGGTGAGTTACCGCGCCCCTGCCCGTTCAACGTGCGTGGTCACGGTGAACCAAAAGAAAACAAAAAACGCGAAGAGCCGAGGCAACATGAGCCGGCAAACACGGAGAGACGCAGGACGGAATGGGCAGAGGAACGAACGGGAGGAAAGGACGGAAGAGGTGAGAAGGCGTGGGTGGGTGAGTGGGTGGGTGGGAGTGCCTGCATCCGCAAAGGAGGGCCCACATGCAGGAGCGGCCAGCACAGCGAGAGCGGAGGGAGGGAGGGGGTGGTGGGGGTAGGAGGCCGGAAAACGTGTACACATGCGGACACGTGTTACCGTCGAGGTTGTAGCGTAGTAGACAAGCGGACACGCATAAGACAGTAAGATGGGTGCGAAAAAGAAAAAGGTCATGCATACACGTATACATATGCATGTATATACAGGGAGACGTGCGGAGAAGCACCTGCGCAGCGATGCTCGTTGCTATCGACGCTCCCCTCTAAGACGTCGCGTGCTTCCTTGCGTTCCTTGTGTGTGTGTGTGCGTGTGTGTCGATGTGGATGTGGGCCGCACGCATGCAGACCCTCTGTCCTCCTCGTCGTGGAATGGTGCCGCAGTGGAGCTCAGCGAATACGTGCTCACAGAAGAGCGCAAAGAAGAAAAAAAAACGACTGGGGCGAGTCGTGTGTGGCGGCGCACTTACCAGGACGGAGAAGAAAGAGAAGCCGCCGATCGCTCCGGAGATGATGAGGGGGATGAGGGACAGGGGGCGATGCGAGAGAGACGGATTCAAGGTAGCCGTGTACCTTCGTGGCTACCTTGAATAGGACAGCAACGGGGTACAACAAGAGGCGGGCCGGCCCTGGAGACAAGACTTGCGCGTGACGGCGCCGAGTGTGGTAGTGACGCCGGGACAAACACGGCAGCCCCGATTCAAGAACTGTGGACAATCCTCCCACGAGTTCATCAAGCGGGGTGGTCATTTTCGTTCATGAAGAGCAAAAGGAAAAAAAAAGGGCGGCGGAGCGAGAGCGGAGATGAATGAGATGCACCCACTGGAGATGATTCCTGCGCAGGTCAGTGGCCTCGCAACCCTGGCGACTGTAGGTGATCCCCCAATCAGGTGCACGGCTATGCCCTATGCGTGCATATCCGCCATCAGGGACAGCTGGCACGGAAGCGGAGCACCGTCAGCTCCCCACTGAAAGGAGTAGCTGTGCGCTCGAGAGGAGGCGTCATCAGGCATGTCGAGCAGATCGCTGCACCGGTCTGCTCGAGTCGACGCAGACACGGCTGAGGCGAGCGCCTATGTTCGGTTTCTTCGCTGCTTTCCTTTTGATGTATACCAGGATCGAACAACAAAAGAATGGAGGAGACACACACACACACACACACACACACACACACACACACACACACACACAGACAACACCAGTCCCCACCGAGCCGACGCGGACAGTGAATGGGAGACTAAGGGCAGATATCGAGCGGCGCAACGGTGATGACTGGGTTAATATCCGTGGACAGCGGCTATATATACACAGCAGGGCCGGGCCGTTGGTGACAGTAGAAGCGAAACAGGGAAGAGCAAGCGCTATAACAGAGGTGCTGACAGGCGCAGCGCAGCCGGCAAACACGTACATGTGCAGCAAGACACGCGGACGCACCTACGCGTGCCGTCAAGCCTGCATCCATCTCGTCTGACCTGCCGAACACCAGCACACGCGCGAGCGGTTCGCACGCGCCGTCAAGTGGATCAAACAAAACAAAAGAGACGCAAAGGCATCGAAAGAGGGGAGGGGGCGGAGGCAGGCGGTGCGGAGAGACGCAAAGACGGTGACGCAACGCTGCGATGCGGCTGCCTTGCACACCCCCTCCCCCGCCCCGTCTCTTCAGAAGTATACCAAGGAGGGCGATGTAGAGAGCCAGACTGGCAAAGGGAAAGGCATGCGAGAGTGGAGACAGCACTTGACACTTCGTACGGCAGTGCAGGCCTGTGCTTCTGGCGGCGACTCAGAGCCCTGCGCTACTCCCGCATCTCAAAGCTCTCGCTCTATCTCCCTTTCCGGGTGCGGGGACCTTAAGTTAGAGCAGGGAGTCTTGCGTGTACGGGCAAGCTCAGAAGGCATGAGGAAGAAAGCGAAGAAACCCCACGGCATACACAGCGAGCGCGCAGCGCTGGTGTGCAGGCAGGGAAGATGCAGGGCACAACCAAAGAACAGAGATAGGGAGAGATAAGGAAGCTAAAAGAAGGGGCCACACCTTCGCTGACCACGATACTCGCAGCAGTGCAAGGTTTGACCTCAAGCGCGGAGAGAGGGAGAGGGGGAGGGAAAAGAAAAACTCAGTGAAGAGCGCATGGATGCTGTGCACATGGGGAACAAAGCGTATGTAAGGCAGAGAGAGAGGCGGAAAGGTCAGGGCAAGGATTACGAAAGCCAAAATGAGGAAGCGGACGACCACGAGGCGTACCACAGCGACAACAACGGGAGGGAGGGGGGAACGAAAGGACGAGGGATGCACAAGGAAGAACAACAGTAAAAACAACAACAACGGAAAGAATCATGAATACTTTTTTTTTCTTTCTTCGTTGCCACGTTCTGCTCCATCGAGACCGGTGTGCAGCGCGCAAGCGAGAAATACAGTCGCGCTGGAGGACCGCATCACCCCGAGATGGACTAATCGGGTATGACCGCGGCGTCATACACGTTAAAACGTCGCACTGATCATCCTATGCCGCGTTGAACTGCCGTTGTACGCTGGCACGCCGCGTTGTCTACTTCGGTGGTCTTGTCGTCGCCACAGAGGTGTGCACCGGCATACACAGATCAACAGACGAAGAGAGAGAGAGTACACAAGAAATACACATGGAGAGCAGAGGGTCAGAACGAAAGGTGATTGCGGCGCGTCAGGCCGTTTAAAGGATTCTTCAAGTCAGAGACGAAGCAACTGGCACGGCAGTGACGACGAGAAAAGAAAAACTTCACGCCTCCTCCCTCCCCCCATCGAACAACAACAACAGCGAAAGAAACGGACACCAGTTGGAAGAGCTGAAGGGCACAGCAGCGCACGTAAACAGAGAGATAGGGCGGGAGGGAGGCTCAGCGGTGTATGCGTGCAGGGGACATGCACATACACACGCGAACAAGGAAGACGACGACGACGCTCTGCGGCCTCCCTTTGCTAGCACGCCTTCCTGAAGAACGGCGCGTGCACGAGGTGGAGGGAGCACACACACACACACAAAAACAAAGAATGGTGATGGAGGGACACGATAAACACAGCGAAGGTGATGACCGTGAAAACGCACAATAAATAAATAAGCACATAGCAGGGGAAGAGCACACTGGACATCCGCACGCTAAAAGGACACACAGAAAGCCTGCAGGGCTGCTTGCACGAAGCAGCGCACACCCCTCTCCGGGTGCGGGCAGCCCTCGAAAAAGGAAAAGCATCGTTTTCGACGGCTTGTGGTGCGCATTAGCGCTTTTTTTTCGCATGGGAGTGCAGCATCTACAGCTGCGCGCCTACCCCATCCTGTCGACGTAGCCGTTGAGGGGCAAGCAAGCGCAGTGCAGCGAGGCGCATCGGTTACGTTGGCCCCAGCACCTCCTGTTTAGTCGCTCTCGCGAATCGGACGCTTACCCATGACGTGTGGTAGGAGCTCTGCCTGGCCGACGATGAGTACTAGTGGCGCTTCTTGCCCTTGTCCCTGGCAGAGGACGATGCGGGCCGCCGGCGTGTATTCTTGTGCCCTGAGGATGTGCGCTCCTTTTCTGCGGAGGCGGGGCGGCTGGAGGAGCCGCCGTTGATGATACCACCAGAGTGCTGCCGCTTCAGCTCGCTGTTCTTCTGGCGAATCGCGCGGCTGCGGTGCGTCGTCGAGGTGGAGGTGCTGTCGTTCTGGTTTACGCTGGCTGTGGAGCTCTTCTTTTGGAGGGAAGTGGTCGACGACTTGCGCTGCAGCGCCGGTGTGACTGCCTTCGAAGTGTTTCCAGGAGCGGGAGTGCCAGCAGCAGGGGCGGTCTTCGCGGTGCTCGCGTTAGTCGCATCCGAAGACGGCGATGGTTCCTGGTACATGCTGCTAGCGTCGTTTGCGTCGTACATGGAGTAGCCGACAGCGCTGGCGCCATTCTCGTTGAGGCCGCCATCCGTGAATGCCGGAGCATAGGCGCTGGGGTTGCCACCGTACATGCTGCTGACATTGTACATTGCATCTGGCGCCGAGGCGGGACCTTTGGCGTCATTCGTGGACGGCGTCGTGTTGTAGAGGCCTTTCGGCGCGTAGGCGGAGGAGAGTGCCCGAGGAGATGGCGCATCATCAAGGCCAGCGCCGCGGCTGGCAGCATTCATTGTCGGAGATGGGCTGCTCGCATCGCCTCTGCTCGCCGGATTGGCCGCCGACTGAGGCGAGATAGACACGCTGCCGGCGAAGGCCGCTGGAGGCTGGACAGCCGAGCTCGGCATAGTGTCCGGTAAACTGACAGATCCAGTGGGTCCCGGTAGGCTGCACGGGCTTCGCTGCGGGGAGGCCCAC
Organism: Leishmania mexicana MHOM/GT/2001/U1103; assembly: GCF_000234665.1. Taxonomy (NCBI): domain Eukaryota; phylum Euglenozoa; class Kinetoplastea; order Trypanosomatida; family Trypanosomatidae; genus Leishmania; species Leishmania mexicana. Next base: position 1,008,394 of record NC_018334.1, read on the forward strand.
TGCCCGTCCCCGTAAGATGGTATGCCACCCATGGCCTGCATCTGCATCATCTCCATCTCTTGCATCTGCCTCATGAGGATCTGCTCTTCCTCCATGCGGAGGATCATGCCCATATCATGTACGGCGCCGCGCTGCATGTGGTAGCCCGCCATGCGCTGCATGTGATCCTCGGCTGGGCGGAACATTGGAGAAAGAGGGAGGACTGAATGCGTGTAGAATAAAAAAGATGTCGGTGAGTTGGCACTAAAAAAAAAGGGTTGTAAACGTGTATTACGCTGGGAGGGCACCTGAAGGCAAGTGGCGCGGGGCGGGGCGGGAGGAGGGGACAAGGCGCGGTGCACAGACGGACACGGGTGTCAGCACACGGGAGATGTGCGGAGTGAGGGATCGAGAAGGCAAAAGAAAAAGCAGATGCGGCAGATGCGTGCGTGCAGAGAGAGAGAGAGGGCGTCAACGGAAAACGAGCGTTCCAGGAGTGTGGAGAGCACGACGAAGGGACTGAAGGCTAAGGCAGAGGAAACACGTATGGGGCGCACGTTTTGTTTGGCTCGAACGTGCACATCTCTCTGCCATACGACATGGGGCTCACCCTCCACTCTACACCCCCACCCGGCCTGCCACGGGCCCCCCCTCTCCCCGGATCTGCGTGAAGCGAAGCATCCGTAGACACACGCGTTGCAGCCATGTGCCAACTCAGCCATCGGAGAGCACGGCCCCTCTGCCTCAAGCTCTGCCCACCCCCTGCCCGGTAGGCCGCCTCACAGCCGCGCCCACTATGCCGGCCACCACCTGGTGCATCCCCCTCGGGGTGGCTCAGCCTCCGTCCCACAGCAGGCAGTGTGAGGGGCGGGTGACACACACTGGAGTCAAGTTGGCACTTTGTCTATTGTATCAGCGGTGCATACGTCGTCACTGTCGCAGACCGCACCGACGCAGCGCCACCCAGGCCCTGGCCGCCGACATCAGCAGCGGTACATCGCTCTGACCTCCCCTACGGCGTAGTCACTAGGCCACATCACCAGCAGAAGTGGTTCGACGTTTTGCAGGGATAGAGGGGGTGTAGTGGACGCCGAGATTGGATGCACGGAGATGCGCCCTTGTTTTGAGGGCCATAGGAGGTAACACACAAGGCAAAGGAGGAGGAGGAGGGTACTACACAGAGTCACGTGGAGGAAGTGTAGCAGACAAAAAAAGAGAAGGAGAGGATGGAGTGGCGGGTGGTGGTGTTGGTGGTCCTGCAAACATCGGAGCGGGTCGCCCACACGCTGTGGTTTCAGTGCCGTCCTCCTTCTGTTTGGTTAAGTAGTTGTTTTCCCTCGTTTCGCTGGACACGCACGCACACGCCCACACACACACACACACACGAGAGAAAGACGAGATCACGAGAATGTGAGATACACATGTAGAGCCCACGCAATGGGCGAGAACCAAGAGAGGGGAACGAAGACAAACAACATGACCTTCCCACATAGATAGGAGAGGGGGGGGGGAGGGAGAGAGAGAGGGTAGGGCATCACTGAAAAATCCAATAGTGGTGTAACACAGACACACACACATATATATATATATAAACATGTACAAGACACAACAAGAGAGGATGGCAGCAGTGCAATGTGGAAAGAGGGTGCAGACGGAATGGGGCGGAGAGGGGGGAGGGAGGGCGCAAAAACCAGAAAAAAACAGACGAGCACACACCCACACAGGCACAGAGTCACACACACACACACACACGTCAACAGAATTGTTTCGACATGCCATGCGCATAAACACACCACAGCACAACCTCCCAAAGTAGCCAGGAACAAAAATGAAAAGGCCGCGCATGCGCTGCTGCAGCGCGTCACGCTATACAAGTGAACGGATAAGAGGACAAATACAAAGACGAGCGTGTACACATAATGGCAACGCCACCCCCTTCCACCTCACCCCACCCCCAACAGAGGCGGGACAGGGACTCACTTTACGATCTTCTTGGGCCGGTCGTACAGGTACAAGGGATCAAGCGTGGCCCTCGCGTCACTTGCACTGCCACTCTGAGGAGCCTCTTTCACTTTTGCCTTGATCTTGGCGCGATACCACTTCTGCAAACTCGGAAGTCGCGGCTCTTCGATATTCGACGGCACCGGAATTAGTGGCCGCATCAGACGCTCTCGAATCGACGACCATCGCCACCGGTGCCCATTCTTGACACCTTTCGAGGACTGCGGTGGCGAGGGACTCTTCTCGGGACTGCTGAGGGTTTGAGATTCAGCAGAGTTGACCATCTCGGCTGCGTCCTCGTCATCCTCCTCGAAGTCACTCACTGAGGTCGAGCGGAGGCTCTCATTTTCTGAGCAAGATGTGTCAGTCGATGATGCGGTCGTCAACGAAGTCAGTGCTTCAGTTGAGCTTCGCGACTCGCTGACCATCGGCTTTCCCTGCATGTTACTTTCAACGTCGGAGCTCACTGTAGACTCTTCCGCCGTGACGGCAGGTTTAGGTTTCAGATGGTCGGTGTAGGCGAAGCCCCGCAGAAAAGTAAGCATTGTATACCCTTCCCTCTCCCTGATCGACTTGTGAGCCTCACGCGGTGGTAGTTCGCGCGCTGCGGCATGCTGACCTCCGTAGAGTGAGATGTGCGAGAAACCTTCCACGGAGCGAGGTGACGGCGCAGCAAACACGCTTACAGTGATTGGGGTAGAGGGGCTCACGTACTCGTAGTCTGCGTACCCGGCGTCCCTCGGCGACGGCGGCACATTCTCTGGGGTGCCTCTCGGGGCAGCAGTTGACTGCTGCGACTTTGGAGTCGCCTCGTCGTCTATGAGTGGTGGCTGCGGTTTCCAAATGGCGCTGCTCTCCATGTCCTCTTCGTAGTTGCCCAACGGGCTGATAGATCGCACATCATCTGCAGCCGACGATGGCTGTCCTCCGTAGAAGCAGTAACGGCCCATGAGACATTCCATTTCAGAGGGCTGCGCCTCTCGGTGGATCGACTCCTTGCCGGCCACCGCATCGTACATAGGCGGAAGGCTCATGTTGCAGCTGTCGCCCTCTCTGCGCGTTGGTGTGAGTCTGTTCAGTGACGGCACGGAGTAGATGTTATACGAACCGTGCGTGAGGTCCGAGGCGACTCGGTTCGCCTTATCGTCTTCCACCACAGCCGCTTGCGCGCGCGGGAAACGCGGCATTCCTGCGGTGCTCTCACTTGTGAGGCAGGGGGGATGTTTCATCGACGTTTGAGCCGTCTGCGCGGTAGGGGTCGCCTCATCACTGCCATTCTCCCCTGAAGCCGTCCTCTCTGCCTTGCCAGCCTGGTACTCTGGGATGATGCCTCGGTAAGAGGCATACATGGTGCCATAGGGCCCATCCGATGCCACTGTTTGCATGGGCTGGGCACCCAACGCTGACGATGGCAACTGCGGCGGACGGTGCGCAGGGGCTGCTGTGTTCTTGGACATCAAAACTGGTGACTGCTTCGGGGCCGACGGCGCTGATTTGGCGGTTGTCTCAGAACCTTCGCTCAGCAAGTCCTGTACGTGCTTGGCATTGGGCATCGGCAGCTGATGCACTGTTCGCGACAACACCGCTGTATCCCCAATGTCTCCGTTCATCACGAAGCGCAAGGCAGGATCGCTGTTATTGCTCGATGGGCGGTGAGCAGCGGGCGAAGACAACAAGTGACGGTGTGGCACCGCCGCTGCAGACGACATTCGAGGGCTGCAAGTGGAACAGTGCTCCTGCTTGGCACTCTCCGCGCTCTTCTCGTCGCTTTGGGAGCTTACTGCAGAGGCTGGTAGACATTGCTTCGGCTCTGTCGGAGATTGGCGTGGGGTGTGCGGCGACTTGTAGTCAAAGTCGAAGAGCGGCGGTAAGGCATGAAGAAGGCCGCTACTCTTCCGCAGGATCGATGGCTGCGGTAGTTGCAGCCACAGCGCTGCAGCCGTCGAGAATTGCACGAGATCACCGTCATTCACGTCTTCGGCCGGTGCGTCTGTGAAGCACACGGAGCAGTCTCTTCGAGAGTGGCCGCTCTTATGCAGGGTGGTGCCCTCCGAAGTGGAGGAGACATGGCCATCTGTGTTTTCCGACACCACGGAGAGCGGTGGCCGAGTCCGTGACGGCCCGTCAACGGTGCCAGGTCCGTAGCCGCCTCTCTTGCGGCGATTTGGATTTGGATAGAGCACTGGGGGACCGACTTGGATGCCGGCGGCGTTCACCGGGATGGCGTACCGCTGCTTGTTGTGCACCACGACGCAGAGAGAAGTCGGTTTCGTGTCCATTGCAAGATTCACGTAGAACGTCGTCTTTGTGTAGGGAGGATAAGGCGGGTAGACGCAAGAAAACAAAGAAGGCACTGGAACACAGCAGCAGCAGCAGTCACTACTACAAGAAAACAACACCGTGAAACCGCAATGGAGCTGCGCGCAAGAGTCGCACGCTGCGTACTTCCCGATGCGAGAGAGAGAGGGAGAGAGACGTCAGAGAAGGGGGAGGGAGGGCGGAGGGGGGGGGGAGTGGGGAGCACACCGAACGACAAAACGGGCGTGCTGAGAGCGAGAGAGAACAAAAGAAAACGATTCGGCGAAAAAAAAAACAAAAAAATCAACGGTAATATCCGCCGCCGCAGCAGACGCAGACGCAGCAGCAGCAGCAGGCGCAGGCGCATGCAGTCTCTTATTAGAGGCACGCACAGACCTCCCTCCCACGAAAAGAAAAAAACAAAAGACACACACACACACGCACACGCACACAAAAGACGACACGCGCACCAGATCGATGGCCCAGACGTGGCCGTCAAAGCGATGCGCAGGCAAACAGCAGACAAAAAAAAACGCGAGAGGGAGGGAGGGGGGAGGGAAACGGCGACCAAACCAACGAACCAAACTCGCCAACAAAAATACAAAAACAACAAAAGAGGGACAGGAAAGCACGGGAATATTCGGCACAGAACGGTGTCTGCAGAAGGCCGGTGGACACTCGTGAAGCGAAGATGGGCGGGTGGAGGAGGGAGGGGGAAGAAGGCTCAGGTGGGCGGAAAGAGAAGAACGAGGCGACGGCATACTCAATGCGAAACGCACGCAAGCCGATGCACAGACCTAAGAAGGAGAGAGTGGGAAAGAATGAGGCGCGCGCACACACACACAACATACTCGGTCGCATACGCGGAGGGTGTTCTCGATGTGGACCAGTGAAAGCGCGAGGGGTGGGACCAGCCGTGTGTGTGTGTGTGTGGAAGGAGGGGAGAGCGCAGGGTAAGGCGAAAGAGAGAAGAGGAAGACGATGGGGGGAGGGAGGGAGGAGGTCAGCGGCAGAAAAGGGCCGGCTGAAGGAGGACAAGACGGAGTAGCGCAGATGGGGGAGAGATGGGAGGGGTGTAGCAAAAGGAGCAAGAAAGACGAAGAAATAAACACGCACACACGCACACGCACACGCACGCACGCACACACCGCAGACTGATGACAGAGCTGCTGCCCCGTTAACGAACACGCCAGGTGGAAAAGAAAGTGTGCCAATGCAGGGAAAGCGCAGGCGCTACCAGGCAACGGAGAGTAGGAAGGCTTACCGGGAGCACGTGAGGGGGGAGCGCCGGAGCACCGCTCCACGCCTCCGCTGGGCGTCGCAAGGAGCTGCAGGAATGTTATGAGATGACTTGATCAGGTAACCAAAGGACAGAAAGAAAGTAGCCAACGAAAAAGGGTGAGTAAAAGGGGGGAGGAGGAGAAAAAAAAACGAAAACAGACGTGGCGTGGGTGGGCCACTGGAGGCGTTGCTTGATGGTGTTGCTCGCGCCTCCTCCGCGTTGGTCAAACGTCTCGCGTAAAGCCGAGGACCAGCGGCAGCGGCCTGAGGCGCGCTTCAGTTTCCTCCGATAATGGAGGGGAAAATAAACGAAAAAAAACGTATGGGCCACTCACGTGCAGCAGAATAGGATGTGAGGAGTTGAGCAGGACGCCCGGGCGGAGAGGAGAGTGGCGGTTGAATGGAGCACGGAGATGCGTAGAGGGGAGACAACACCCCTCCCCCTCCCCCTCAAACAAACGAAAAAAAATATGTTCGTAAAATAAAAGCGAGATACGAGGTGAGTGTCGAGGGAGGGTGTTGACGCCGCAGAGCGCACCTTTCACTGTAGATATGTATACGTGCGTGGGCGCGTGTTGTCCAGAGAGGGAGAGGGAGAGAGAGGCGAGAGGAGTGGGAGCAGGGGGGAGGCGCTGAGCAAGTGTTGAGAGAGTTGCTGTTGCCTGTCGGCAGAAAAACAAATGTGGGGCTGTTGCGCATCCATGTTCAGCGCGGAAAATTGTTGCGCTTTGGTGCTCACGTTTACGGTGCCGTGACGGAGTGCTCGGTCAACAGCATCGGCAACATGAAGGGGCTTGGTTCACAAAATGCGTCGAGTTAGCGAGCGCACACAGGTGAGACTCATGCCGATGCGCAAGAGGTAGACTTCTTGTCTGTGAGAAGGCCGCGCGCGCAGAAGAGGAAAACGCTCACGAGAGGGAAGAAACCAGTAATAGCACCAAAGCACACGACAAGAGCGAGTTGTGCAGCGGTGCTCTGCACAGCTCGAGAGTCGATTTGGATTGGCTCGTGCTCCATCCTTTAAGCCAGCCGGCAACACCTGCCTCACCCACGCCCATGTGCGCACACGCATGGAGAGGGCCAAGCCGAGAAAGGGGAGCCGAGCATGCGATATAGGCGAGGGAGTTTATACTGTTTTCAGAGAATAAAGAGCGATGCCCACCGTCGAGGCGGCAAACACCCGCGCACCGCCTCATCGGAACTCGAAGATGCCCATTACAGTGCAGTTTGGTGGCAGGTGCAACACCTTCCTCTTCGCAGGATCGCCCGGGTAGGCGGTCGGGGATATCAGATCGTTACTGTACTTGGGTGGAACTCCTTCGCGGTTCGAGATGGTGATGTGCGGTATGGGGTTAGCGCAGGGGTAGTGTGCGTCGTCGCGGCGCACGGTGATCGTCACTCCATCGGCATCGGCGACTACAGACTCTAAGGTGAGCGTAACGGACTGGCCGAGGAGTTTGGCAAGCGCCACAAACGCCACAGGGTCCATCTCACCGCCGAAGTATTTTGTCGTGACGTGGAACTCGCGCTGCACCACTTGCCCTGCCGTGAACTCTGGAGGCACCAATTTGAGTAGCTTCGCTACATCCTGCTGCTGCTTGATGGCGATGGAGGCGTAGGCCGGGGCACGCGGCAAGTTGTGCAGGAACGATTCGTATTGGTGAGCCAAGCTGATCGCCTCGCTCACGTCCTCGTCCGTGACAGGCGGCAACGTGTGTGTACCGTTGGCCTGCAGCTTTTCCCATATCATCCGCACCATATCGTTGAGTGGCGAGGTGATGTCCAGCTCCAGCACCAAATCTGGCGGATCGTTTGGCGTCTCGCAGTCACGCACCGCTTTGCGCACAAAGGAGCGCGTAACCTTCATCTGCGCCTCGCGCTCCGGCAGCGCCAGAGTCGGGTCGATACGGATGGACCGGTGCGCGTTCCCGCGGCCGAGCACGCGGGCGATACAGACATCGTACAATGCCTTTTCCCCGTCGGGGTGAAACCACGTCACCGTCAAGGTCAGCGGTAGATTGTCGTAGTCCTCGTTCATCTTGGCGTCCAGGTTCATCTTGTCGATTATGAGATGCGTCACCGTCGACTCCGCCTGCGTGGCCTGCCGCAGCGAGGCGAGGAACTTGTCGCGCTTGCCTGCCTCGTCCTGATTCACCCAACGGGGCTGGTACTGGGACGTTTGCAGTAGCACGTAGAGGGCACGGCTCAGGGTGGACTTGCCAGATCCTTGCGGCCCCACGAACTTGATCACATCCAGATCATGCGTGCCGCTGCCCCACTGCACCGGATCGGGTCGGTACTGCACACACGCATCGTACAGCTTCGGGTCGGAGTCCATGGCGGTCTGGAACTCCTTCTGGAGAGAGAGCCATTTCTTTCGCAGCTGGAACAGTTCGCTGCGCTGCATGCTTGGCGTGAGGCGCTGAGTCATCTGCAGCCAGGCGGCAAAGTGCAGGAGCCAGGGCATGCGGTTCGCCTCCCACTCCTTGAAGTGGTCTCGCAGCTCCGGCCGTTGCTGGCCTAGCTTCTTCTTGAGCCACACCTGGAGGTCATTGCCGTTGAGCCTGTGGTTTGTGACTGCCTCCCGCGTGGCGCGCTCCATGGCGTACGGGTATGACTTTTCCTTCCACAGCCGCACCACCTTTCCGCTTGCGTCGGCGCCGTACATGACGCAGCCCTCCAAGTCGATGCGTCGGTTGATCGTGCGAATGCGCTGCACGTACTCGGGCGAGCCGTACACGACCGGAGTGCTGTAGCGTGAGAAGCCGAGTCCAACGCCTGCGCAAAGTGCCTCAGCCTCTGCCGCGGGGATACAGAGGCCGTCCTGTCGCGAATGCTGCTGCGCCACATTTTGCGCATCCGCCGTTTCTTCATGACAATCGCCGTCGTCACGCTCTGGTGCCTTGTTGCCGGAAAGGTCGGTGCGCCCAGTGCGAGCTGCCTCAAAGGCGCGTTTGTTAAGCGTCACCGCGTAGAACCGCAGCTCGTTGCCACCACTGTAGTCCATGAGATGTTGACTGTCCGAGAAGATGGCCACGAAGCAGCTCGTCCACATCTTCTTGCAGAGGGTCTCATGAAACGCACACGCCTGCGCCGGTGTTATAGTGCGGGACGCCACGGCCTGCGCATTGGCATTGGCAGAGGATGGCGCAGATCCCCCACCACCACCACATCCGGACGACGCACCACCGGCTGGGAGCATCGCTTTCCAAAGCCGAGAGATCTTGACCGCTTGCGAGTAGCGGCGGCCGAGGCTGCTGTAGTAGTGCAGGCATTCTTCAGAAACGGCGTAGTCGAGCACAATGTGCACATCCTTGCTCCCAATCACCCAGAAACGACGAGAGGTATCCTCCGCATCAGCGGCGCCACAACTCGCTTGAGACTCCGTCGACGTTTCTCCCGGCTTTGCGGGAGGAAGAACGAAAGCGGAGAGGTGCCCACGCTCGCCACTCTCCTCCTCCATGGCAATAACGGTCTGCACAGCGTCCGGGTAACCGTAGGTGCTGTCTTTGCACCCAAACTTGCGCAGCCCATCGGCAGCACCCACGAGTGAGTAGGTGGGAGTACCGTTCGGCGAATCAGACTTTACGTACACGCGCGCATTGCCTCGCGGCAGACGCTCCCACACATCACGGTGTTGGCTATAGATGACTTCATCGATTCCACTGATGGTGCGCTCCACCACGACAAAGTCGCGCTGGGCAGCAGCAGCAGCAGCGGGCAGAGGGAGAAGGAAGAGGCGGCCTTTCTCACGGCACCGGCTCAAGTGGGCGCAGCTCGCGTCGAAGACGTTGGAAACGACAATCGACTCGACATCGTGCGGTGTTTCTTCGCTTTTTCCTTGCGACATATTCTGGGATGGGGTCGGCGGCCGGCTGGATGATGAGTTGCCCCGACCACCACCACGACTCTGCCGCCTTTGGCCGCCTCTTCTGCCTCTTCCCCCTCGTCCGCTACCACGACGGGAGGAATTACGCATGAGCTGTATGTGCGGATGGAGAAGCGACAGACAGGAAGCAGACGGCTACCACAGAGGTGGAGGTCGAATGGTCTGTGCTACCACCTTATAAAGCGCGAAGGAAATGCAACGCGGGAAAAGGAAGAAGAGCGTGGCAGAGCAGACCGGAGGTAACACGTCCTGGCAGCGTTCAGCGGAGGGGAACGTCTGCCGTTTCACGGCGAGTGGCAGCGCCATCGTTGCAGAAGACGTCTAGCGATCGCGTACACAGGTTTGGCACTTTCCTGTGCTAAAGGGGGGGGGGCTGCGGCAGGCAAACACCCGTGCGAGGCGACGCTGCAACAGAAGAAATGTCTCGCAGGGGGTCTTGCACAACTCCGCAGAAAACACGCCGAGCGCATCCTGTCTCACCAGACGAGTCTTCATGACAGCGTCAAAAACTGTCGAAACAAGGCATTTCACGATTGCGTACCACTCACTTCTTCGCTTCTTACTCTTCAGACGCAACGACACCGTGGAGTTGTACCCATCAGCGACACGCCTTCTTCCTCTTCGCCCCCCGCGTCTATTCGCTTACATACGACATGGGGCTCACCCTCCACTCTACACCCCCACCCGGCCTGCCACGGGCCCCCCCTCTCCCCGGATCTGCGTGAAGCGAAGCATCCGTAGACACACGCGTTGCAGCCATGTGCCAACTCAGCCATCGGAGAGCACGGCCCCTCTGCCTCAAGCTCTGCCCACCCCCTGCCCGGTAGGCCGCCTCACAGCCGCGCCCACTATGCCGGCCACCACCTGGTGCATCCCCCTCGGGGTGGCTCAGCCTCCGTCCCACAGCAGGCAGTGTGAGGGGCGGGTGACACACACTGGAGTCAAGTTGGCACTTTGTCTATTGTATCAGCGGTGCATACGTCGTCACTGTCGCAGACCGCACCGACGCAGCGCCACCCAGGCCCTGGCCGCCGACATCAGCAGCGGTACATCGCTCTGACCTCCCCTACGGCGTAGTCACTAGGCCACATCACCAGCAGAAGTGGTTCGACGTTTTGCAGGGATAGATGGGGGACGTGCTTGGGATCCTTCCGCACAGAGAGGGTGGGGGGTGGGCGCACTGGACCATGTAGTGGCACACGCTGAGAGGTGTGTGCTCGAGTGACGAGGAGGGAGGGAGACGCGCACACCAGCGAAGAAGAAAAAAAGGACCAAAGGAGGGGGGGCAAAGGCTGCGCTGGCAACACCGGAGAGGGAGGGAAAACGACACTGCGAGCTCAGAATCAAAGCTGGCAAGTTCGGATCTGCGCGCGCAGGCCGTCGCAGCCTTGCCATGGCAGGAGGGGTGGTGTGTGTGTGCACGTGGGAGGAGGAGGGGGGGCAAGGGAAGTGGCCGAAGAACAGACGAAGGAAAACGAAACTAGGGAGACAATGAGGAGCTGTGTTACATCTGTTTGTGCCAAATATGTCGGAGGGTGGGGGAGGGGGGAGAGAGAGAGATCGAGGAGAGGGAGGAGGAGGAGGCGGAAAGACAGAGAGGGAGAAGCGTGGGGAATGACACGAGCCAGCACTCCAGATACCGAGGGGGGGGGGAGCAGGAGAACGAAGGCGTGAAAGGGGGCCAGAAAAAAAAATAGGGAAAAAAGCAAACGGCCAAACGACTCTCTCACATACAGTCTCCCCCAGGAAGACGTATGGGGAACATAAGAGCGGTGTGCTCTCCATGGCGAGGACGCATGTGGGGGAGAGACTGGGGTAAATGTAAACACCATGAGAGGAGCATCACCATCCAAAAGGAGGGGTGGGGGAGGGGACAGGCAAACGACAATATATATATATATATAGTTCGACGTGCGCGACGGACAGTGGTGGGAAGCTGAATGGGAAGAAAGCCAGAAGGCGAGTGCGAAGAGCGTACAAGGGAGCAATGCGGAGAAGAGAAAATCGACCGTCGATCATCTTGTGTAATACACGCGAATCCTCTACTTCAACGCATACAGAGGCAGGGGAGGCGGAGGAGGAGGGGGAGAGGCAGAAGCTCCCTTTCTGGAAATAAACAGGTGCGCAACAACAAGAATAACAGCAAAGGGAAGGGAGGGGAGGGGGAGGAAGAGCTACGTGTGAGATAGGGAGCACTTCAGGTTGCGCTGGAGACAGTAACTATGCAGGCTCAAAGCCATGACGTACACAAGTACACACACACACACACAGAGGCGTGAAAGAGGGAACTCTCTCACACACTCACACACAGGCGATACAAGGAGGGACATGCACATGAAAAAGGGGAGACCCCCCTCCCTCTCCAAAAAAACAAACAAACAAACGACAGCAACAGCAGGAGCACTGTAGAAAGAGTAGAATGCGGATAGGTGTGGCAACGTAAAAGAAAGAAAAGGGGCAGCGATGAGGGCAGGGGACAGACCCAAAAAAAACAAAATGGTCAGAGAGGTACGCCATAACGGCGAGGAGAGCAACAGAGGAGAATAACGAAATGAAAGAAGGCCACTGGCGGGTGTGGGACGAATCCGGGGCACAGCAAGAGAAAGAGAGAGAGAGTTGTGCGTGTGCGTGTGCGTGTGGGCGTGGGCGTGGACGTGTGTGGGTGATGAAGACCAGACACATACACATACACACACTTGTATTCGTGCACAAAGACGGAGAAACAAAAAGATAAAGGGAAGTAAAAGGGTGCCGAGAACATGAGTACCCGTAGAGACGAACAATGGTGGCCCCGAGACAATGGAGGAGGTGGACGGAGGTGGAGGGGGGGGGGAAGAAGGAGTGAGACAGCTCTGCGAAACAACGAGGGAGGATCTGGCGTCATTTTTTTCTTTCAGTTGCTATACTCCGTGAAGCAGCTGCGAGCAACGCCTTTTACAGGTGTGGACAGCAGAGCGCACATGCACGCGCCCCCTCCTCCTCCTTCTCTTCTCATGAGACATTCATGCATGTGAGCGCCTTCTAGCATGCATCAAAAATCGCCGCGGTCGAACATGTTTACGGTGTCCGCAGAGACGTTAGAGACCTTGAAGCATGCGAGGGAGAACCCGGGGTCGCTGGCCTGCGTGGAAATGCATGATAACATGCCTGGAGAGTTTTTCACAGACGAGGCCTCGCGCTGCAGATCCACTTTGGCATGGCGAACCCTTGGAGGTGATGTGGCTGGGTTGCCTGCCGCGGTGCAGTCCGAGCCCGCATGAGAGCTCTGGGGATGAGTACCGGATACCCTGCCCGACTTGACTGTGCTTGTTAACGGCGGCAGAGCCCCCTTCTCAGGCGTGGCCACTGTGGGAGATCGCAGAAAGAGGAGAGGTGAGTTGCAGTTCGCCACTGGTGGAGTAGCGGTCGGTGACTTATGGCACTGCGGCGATATCGGCATCTGGCTGCTGCCTCCCACCTCCTTCCATAACGAAGGCGGTGTCTTCCTCGAAGCATCTTCTGTTTTCCGCCTTGAGCTGCTCTTGGGGGCGCTGCTGCTGCTGTTGTTGTTGCCATTAACGGAGCTCGCATGCCGCATGGGGCTGCTCTGGTCCTTTGGCGATGGTGTGGCTATCTGTGACCCCGCTTGACTGCTGCTGCAGCGCGGGTGCTTCTCCGTGCTGCTTTCGAACATGTTTCGCAGTTTAGCCACCATACTGCCCCGCTTCTCTTGGGGAAGCTGAGAGAAGGAAAAGGTGTCGGCGTCGATGCTCAGCGACTGTGTCACGGACCATCTCTCCTTCTCGGCTGCTGTCAAGCACGCCACGGCAGAGGCCGCCTGTGCGACCTGGGCACGTGGGCCGCTTGCAGTCCCTCGATTGGCGGTGCGCAATGCGCGCAGTGGCAGGGTGGAGTCTCTCGTGGCATCAGCGGCGTCGTCCTCGTTTTGCTTGCATTTCTGGAATAGGCTGGGGTGTCTGCAGCTGCTCGCTCCCGTATCCGGCCTCATTACTGTCTCCTGGCCGTTCGAATCAGCTTCTAGATGGGCGGTGGCGCTGCCCTTACCGCCTTCGCCGTCATGCGCACGACTTCCACCGCTGCTGCCGCCCTTCGTCGAGCCAGAACGCGAGGATGAGTTGGCACGGTGCTTCGAGGAAAACGTCAGTGGAGGAGAAATAGACCACTCGCTCTCTTTCCACAAGACTAGACTGTTCAGGTCGACTGGAGACGGAAGGGGCTCAGTGCTGCCCCACGTGCGACACGCCCGCTCCTGGACATGCGTGAGCTTCGGTGACAATGGTGATGCCGGTGCGACTTTAGCGGTCGGTGAAGAAGATATGACGACATTGGGGGCGGTACTGTCGTCGTTTGGCAGCAGGCCGAAGTTACTGATAGAGGCATCGCTTGGTTCTTCCCGTATCCCATCCACGGACTTGCTGCCGCTGCTGGCGTCGAGGGGGCGGCTGGAGACTGTCTTGAGCGGCCCTTGCCGCTCGCTCGCTGCTGCGAGAAACCTAGGCGGTTCCATCAGAACAGGAAAGTCTGTCGTGGATGGGAGATCGGCCACGTCCACAGAGCTGGTGCTGTCCGCATCATGCTCTTCCGCTTCCTTGCCGTTGCTGGAACGGCATCCCTTGGCAGCGCTGACATCCAACAGCGCAGATTCCGGCGGAGACACCACTCGTGGCTCCTCCTCGGGCACGGCGGTGCGTTGGACTGTCACACCTGGTACAAGGAGGTTTGAGAGGTCAGCCAGCGGCGACTCTGAGCGTTGCGGCGACGGTGCCCCGGCCGCGAAGGCAGACGCGAGGCTCACAGTACTGGCCAAGTCGGAGTCGCTGATCACGACGGACAGGTCACCCACCACGGAGGACAAATGACTGTACTCCGTGTTCCCCGAGCTGGAGCCACAGTCGTCGCTGCTCCCGCGCTCGCTAATGGCGTGCGATGGAATGGGCGAGACAAGTCTGTCGACTTGAAGCGTCGACTCCGCTTTCCGCATCTCATTCCGTGAGCTGGCCGCCTGTGTCTGTTGCGGCCGACGCCAGACAGGCGGGTGCGGGACTCGCGTGAGGTTGATTTCGTGCGGCACTCGAGGTTGCGGCATCGTCAAGCGACGGCTGGGGCTCGAGTAACTGATGCCCTGATAGTCGCCTCGAGACGAGTCCGTAGCATCGGAAGGCATGCTTGCGTAGCTCGACGGGAACGATTGCCTTTGCGCTGCGGCGTTAAACATGGTGGTCGGCTGCAGCGGTGGGGCCGACGGGAGTTGTGGGGATGACAGAGAGCTGCGGGTGCCGTGGACACCGATGGTGGTGGCAATGTTTTGAGCGGTGGAGCCCGCGGAGACCATCAGTGGAGGAGCACTCATGGGGGCGCTTCTGTTGTTCCCTCTGCTGTTGTCGCTCACACCGGCTGTCGTGCCGCCGGCGGTGGCGGGGTTCAGCGGGAGCCGACTGCTGGAGCGGATTCTCCGACTCATCCGTGGGGGCACTTTATCAGAGGACGATAAGACAGGCACACTGCTGAAAGCGCTGTTGTTCGCGGCGACGGGACGGCGGCTGTCACTCATGCCGCTGACGGGTGCACCGAGGCGCAGCGTAGTGCCGTCCTCTGCCGTGGTTGCGCCGAGCAGCGGCGCATGCGAAGGAGCAGAGGCTGTGGCGACTGGGTGGACTTCGTGCCTGCTGCCCGCCCTTCGTGCTGATGCGGCTGTGGATGATGGGGACACAGGAAAGAGGTGCATTTCTCCGAGTCGATTCGAGACCGCACCGCGCAGTGTCTGACTTTGCGGCAAGAGAGCGGGAGCGCCATCGCCTTGAGGCGCTGACGTCTGAGCAGCGTTTCGGGGCTTGCTGTGATGCAAGACTCCGTTCTTCGTCCTCATGGCATTGCCGCCGTTGGGGTGCGGCATTCGAGCACTCGCGCCTGTAGGGGTGCCATTTTCGTGCTCGCCATCATGGGCAGCGCCGTTAGAGTCGGGGGTGGGGCAGCGCGGCTTCGCTTTGAAACTCTCGAAGGTGCTGCGATCCGGCCTATGGGCAGTTTCGGCACTGTCCTTCTGAGACGGGGTTGTCTCCTCACCTGGGACGATGATGGTGATGATAGGGCGACGACGATGTGCCTTGAACGGCGCACTGATCATGCTCGACTGCCGCTCCATCGCGGACTGCCTGCCGGCTTGCTTGTGTTGTGGAGGGTGCAGAGTGACACAGGGGTGTGTCTACGCGACTCTTCGAGCTCGAAGAAGTGCTGCACAGGCGTGGGATGAGGGTGAAAAACGAATGGCACGCTGCACTTCGCTGATGCGTCTGCGAGCACCTTCGCGTATGCGTGTTGACTGAACCGAAAAAAAAGCGAGAGAAGGCAAAAGGCAACGCGGCTGCAACGTTGCGGGCTTCCGTGGCAGTGGAAGTAGGAACGGGCAGAGGGCGGCAACGGAGAGGGGCCGATGTCAAACAGCGCCAGCCCCGTCGACAATGAAAAAAAAAAGAAACACCCAACAGGGAAAGGGGCGTGCGCTGGCAAAAGTGAGATGTCGTCCAGCGGAAGAAGGCAGGGGAGACCCAATACGAAAGAATAGCGAAGAGCAGCAACACCGTATGCACGCCTCCCTTCCGCAAACGACCCACAAGGCGCGCACAAGGGAGTTTTGGCTGTAAGAAGCAGAGAAGCGCGGGGAGAGGCGAGTGGGTCACAGGACGGGGTGGGGGCAAGGACTCCCTGGAGGAGGGGACAACAACAGCAGCAAAAGAACGCCAGTGAGGAGAGAGTGAACGGCAGAGCGTAAAAAAAAAAGCAGCGTAGTAGATCACACTCTCAGGAGGAGCCCAGCACAGCACGACCGGAGAGAGACAGCGAAAAGACGAAGCACGTGAAATCAATGGATGCCTGCACAAGAACAACGCAGGCACGCACGCACCCACGCACACACAGAGAGAAGAGAAAGGGGAGGGAGGGAGAAGGACAGGAGAGGGATGTGGAGGGAAGGGACGAGTACAAAGTGGAGTGCGCACACAGGAAAAAAAAGAAAAGGTAGAAAATAAGAAAAGAGCGTCCTTGATGTAGGTTGATTAGGAATCGTACCACCTGCTCGCGTAGCGGACGCACACGAGAGCGAAGGCACAGGGGAAGAGGGATATATATATATGTATATATGTGCAAGCAATGCCGGAGCTGCAGCGGATTCGCGCTCGTGCGCGCCTTCCTGCTTCTTGCTAGGGACCAGAGAGCTGAAAAGTAGCGCAGATAGAAGTAAGGGAATGCACCTTCCCACCAAGGAGAGAGAGAACGCGCCGGACGACGTTGGCGTGATGGCGGTGGGAGTGGGAGGGAGGGAGGGGGGGGGGCGAAACGCTACCGAAGGAGCCGACAAAGATGGACGAACGACGACAAGAAACAAACAGGGAGGAAACACACGAAAGCGCCGTCGCGCGGGCAAGCAACGAAGTCGAAGAGTAGCACCAACAGTGCGGGCACGGGATTTTGGTGACGATGGTGTGATGGGGCAGGGGGTCTGGCAGGGAAATCTACACGAGAAGAAAGACACACGCGGTTGACGAGGCCAAGGAAACGAACAGAGAGAGACACAATGTATGGTGGTGCCTCGTGTAGCAGCAGCGGAGGTAGGGCTGCTGCCAAAACACGTACTAGCCCCTCAAACAAGGAAGGAACGGGACTAGTCTGTCTGTGTGTGGAGGGAGGGGCTCTCCGTCTATGCCCCGCGCTACAGTGTGATGCCTTGCGTAAGAAGCGGATCAATGATATCAAGAGGATGGGCACAAGGAGAGAGGGATCCAATGAAAGAAAAGGAGCGCCTAATCAGGATTCACACACCCTCCGCAAGGCACAATGTAGAGGGCCGGAAGTTCTCCACGGTTCCCTTCGTTTGCCAGGACACCTTATCGCGGCGTCGTCGGGTACCTTTGGGATGGATGAAGGGTGACCGGTAAGAGAAAAAGAAAAGGTGTGACTCTTCGGTGTGCCATACAGATAGAATATAGGCGGGGCGCAGTATACACATACTGGCGCACCGATTGGCGGATTCAGCGGGTTTCGATGCGCGGCAGTAAGGCGCGACATGCAGAAAAATGGTGCAGGAAGTCAAGAGGCAGAGCAGACCGAGAAAGATGGTTAAAGATGGCGAGACAAGCGCCATCGGGGCATGCGGAGAGAAGGGCAGAGGCTTGGCGGGTGAAGGATGATGTCGTCCTCTTTCTCGATCAGCGAGTTTGAGCACAGACACTCTGTGGGAAGTCGGGGTCCTGTTTCGATTACCATGAATCGGCCAACAAGCGTGCTGAGGTGGCGGTGTCCGCTTAGCCGGTTATTTCGCCGCTCAGCCCGGACGGGAAAGAAACTCGCAAAGCGCTGAGCATGCCGATGTCGATTCGGATATTTGGCAACAGCGAGAGAGGTGTGGGAGGCACGAAGGGCACCGTTCCACCAAAGGCGAAAAAAAAAAACATTGAGGGAGAATGACACCCACGTGCGTGTGGAACTCTATTCGCCGGCCTAACCACCACTCAGGCGTGCACGTGAATTTCGGCAGCCACAAGTCTGATATCATGTCGTACTGTAACGCGGTTAGCTTTCCACACACGCGCGTACCCACTTGGCATCCGCGTGGATCGCACATGGATCACCTTCTTGTTTTTCTTCGGCGCCGGCATTCGATTTCCTCCTTGGCGCGAAAGCGTTGCGCGAGTTTGTCGAAAGCATGAAAAACACGAAAAGAGGATGACATCACCATCGACGCGAAGAACGGAAAACTCAGCGGAAATAGAGAAAGAAACGGAGTTATCCTCCATCACCTGATGGGTGGGTGGGTGGGTGGGACAGGTGGGCGCATACGCGACACGCCGTCTGCCTAGAACTGTGCATCATCGGGGTCGGGGCCGTAGCGTGAGTTCGTGTTGAGAGCATCGATACTCATCACGTCCTCGGCACTGAGCTCAAAGTCGAAGATATTCGCGTTCTCCTCGATACGCTCCTTGTGGACAGACTTGGGGATCGTGATGAGGTTCTTCTGGATGTTCCAGCGGAGGATTACCTGCGCGGCCGTCTTCTTGTACTTTTCACCGATCGCGGCGAGGATCGGATTGGAGAGCAGCTTGCCCTGCCCTAGTGGCGACCAAGCCTCAACTTTGATTTGCTTGGCGTCGCAGAAGGCCCGCAGCTCGGCCTGATTGTTTAGCGGGTGAAGCTCCACCTGGTTCACCATTGGCGTCACAGTGCACATTGCAAGCACGTCCTCCAGATGGTGGATCTGAAAGTTCGACACCCCAATCGCCCGCACCTTCTTCTCCTTGTAGAGATGCTCGAAGGCGCGCCATGAGTCCAGGTACTTCTTGCCCTCCTTCAACAAAATCTCCTTCCCGCGCGGCCAGTGGATGAGGTAGAGATCAATGTAGTCGACGCCGAGCTTCTGTCGACTCTCCTCGAAGGCCGCGAGCGTGCTCTCGTAGCCCTGCTCCGTGTTCCACAGCTTCGTCGTGATGAACACATCCTCGCGCGGCACACCAGAGGCACGCAGCCCTGCGCCGACGCTCTCCTCGTTCTTGTAGATGGCTGCCGTGTCGATGTGGCGGTAGCCGGCACACAGCGCCCACTTGACGGCGTTCTCGGTTGCCTCGCCGGCTGGGGATTGCCACACGCCGAGGCCGAACTGCGGCATCTCGACGCCGTTGCTCAGCGTCACCGTCGTCTTACCAACGCCAGCCATTTTGTGAGAGCGGCAGTGAGTGATGTGGGAAACGGGAGAGCGAGAGACAAAGTTGAAGCGACACGTGTACGTGGTGATCGTGTGAATGCGCTGTGCATCCCAGATTCCGTGATGCACGTGCGCCGTGCGAAGATATGTGTGTGCGTGCGTGTTTATGTGCGAGACAGGGAGACAGGAGAAGGGAGGAGCAGTGGAGAACAGGCGGTAACGAGTAGAGCGTGTCTAGCGCTGAAGGTGGACCATCCAGAATAGAAGGCGGGTGGTTGTGGCAGCAGGTGATACACCATTGGACGTTCGTGTAACCTATTTTACCAGGAAGGTGGTGAGGGTGCTGAGCAGAAGCTGACAAAGCTCCCTGAAAAGCAGCACACGTTGTGCCTCCTTGCGGCACGCGCTCTCTTCACCCGACTACACAAATGTCCCCCTCCCAGCCCCCACACCACCGCTACTGCCACGGACTCTTTTTAACGTCGCTCGGAGGATCACTGTTCTTGTCCAGCCTACAGGGCGGGACCTACATACCGACACAAGCGAGCATCGACATGACGTACACACACACACACACGTGCACACAGGAGGAACAACCAGGAGAAAAAAAGAAAACATGCCCATACATGCACGCCTTTGTTCCTCCGTCCATGCATGGGCGCAGAGCGTAGGCGTGGGAGGGAGGGAGCGCACAGAGACGAGTCAGGGCTTTCGCGCCCGCAGGAGACGTATAGCCGGATAATTCGATACGGAGGGTGTGCGCGACTGTGCCGCTTATCAAGAGCCGTACAACTCACGCTGCTCGTCAGGAGCTATATGCATAGTTGCCTGTGTAGTGCTCACAAGAGTGCTGCCCCCCCCCTCACCCGTCCTTCCGGGACTTTCCGGACTCACCTCGCGGAGATGTGAAGGGGGCATTCGATGAGCGCCACCGAATCTAAACAAAAAAAAACGGACAATCGTAGCAAAAAAACAACAACAACAAAAAAGGGACTGAAGGTGAATAAAAGGAAGATCAGAGCAACACACACACACACATTACGGCTGGGCAAAGCGCATTGCGAGGCGCACCAACAACAAGGGCACCACGCGCGTGGTACCAGCTACCGATGCGTTCCGTTGGCTCTGGCTGCTGCAGTATGGAGAAGCACAACAAAAGAGAGCACCGCGAAGGAGAAACGCACAACAACAACAGCAAAAAAAAGTGAAAAAAGAAAAACCTCGAAGACACCGAGCAGGAGAACATGTACTCGTTTCGAGCCGCCCACAGATCGTCGCGGACGGGCTGTGGGACAGGGGGAGGAGGAGGGAGAGAGGAGGGGGTTGACGCAGAGGAGGCAGTAGGGGTGGGGGGAAATTGACGGACGTCAGCCGCCACGGCCCCATGCACGCCTTCACGTCAATATACTGCAACACGTGCAGTACCGTGTGCCCCCTCCCCCCACAAAAACGAAACACACAAAAAATAACGCCTGGAGGCACTCACCGTCACTGCAGCAGCAACACAGGAAGACACAACAGGCAGGCGAGCAGAACCAAAGTCAGAGCACACGGGGGGGGAGTGGATGGGGGGAGGAGAGGCGGAGAAGGTGCAACGAAGAGTGCGCCTCGCCTCCACTCACCACAGCACATGAACACGGCAACACAGAGACAAACACGCAAGCAGATGAGACATCCATTCAGAACCCGAACAGGACCAGGGAGCGACGCACCATCCTGCAAAGAAGAGAGGCAGGTAGCCGACCTCGCCCCAACGGTGGGAAGCAACGCGGCCAAACGAAAGAAAACCGCATAAAAGAGCGGCCAGCGCGGGTGCATCGATGCGCGTGGGCAGACACATCCGCACGACACGACACACATGTAGACGACAAAGAAAGTATTCTCGCAGGGTCACAGCTCTCATGAGACACTGTGCAGACTCGCACCAAGAAAGAGCGCGCAGAAAAGGGGAGGGGAGGGGGGAGGGGGGAGGGGGCAACGACAAGCAGACAAACAGCAACGAATATGAGGGAGGTGGGCACCGCCACGCGAGCACAGCTTGCCACGCGAGGAGACGCGGCCACCTAAAATGAGAACAAGTGAAGTTACAAGGGTGAAGCTAGAAAACCACCCGAGGAGCCAAAATACATGCTGGCTGAGGAAAAAGAGCGGCGTTGATTGGCTTCGGCAAGTGCGAAGGGAGAAAGGATTCGACAGTCGTGGGGAGGGGAGGAGGGGGGAGAGGGGTACATGCCACTCGCTCCGTTCAACGATGTAAACAGGCCGTCAGGTTAGGGTCCCCCCGCAGTTGTGCTGACGGCCCAGCACCATGTCTCGAAACCGCAGTAACACCGACTTGCGCGGAAGAATCAAGTCCGAAGCACACACAGCGGGAGAGAGCGGAGTCAACACGGAGAGGCTGCAGAGAGCAACGTGAGGGGTGGCAGCAAACAGGAGCGAACGAAAGAGAAAAAAAAACCAACAAAAAATTCGGATGATGAACACCGGCAACGAGAGATGCGACAGAAAGGACAGGAAAACACGCATGGGCCAATTTCCAGTGGCGCACAAGGGAAAAGAAATAGACCGAGCCATATAGTCGTCAAGAAACAAGCTCGATGACATCGATGCAGCCGGACCAAGAGGACGGCCGGTCAGGCGGCAAGCTCACCCACCGTCACTCATGAGTGTTTGCCGCAAAGCGTTGAGGCCTTGTAAGCGTGTGCTCAACAAAGGCAACCACAGCTGAGCGGCGCACTGCACATTGGCTCACGTGTGTATGTGTGGACGACTCGCCGTAGCTGTCGTCTCGGCATGTGCTTGGTGACTACATCACATACACACACAGCACAACACAGCACAGCACAGGCCTGCACAGAGTGGGGGACAGGGTGGGTTGGCGAGATGGAGAGAAAAAGGGACATGTAAACAAATATGACACGATTTCCCAGCCAGGGACATGCACATAAGGCTGCCGCCGACGCATCACTTGATGATGTGGGCGCCATAGTGGGGGGGGGCAGGTTCCAGCACCGAAAACGAGAAAAAGAAAATAACCTGCACATAGATGGAGAGAGGGGGGAGCAAGCAGAGAAGGGGCAAACACAAGCGAAAAGGGAACAGAGTAGAGAAGCATGACAGCCGCACCACGAGTGCAGAACAACACCGGGAGACGTTGCCATCATACCCCCACTAACAACGCAAAAGGCGGATTCGAGAAGAAAGGGCGTGGGGGAAGGGTGCCGTATGGACTGGCACATTCTCTTCCGAGTACATATCTATAATACCCTGTCTGTGATGTGAGAGACTGAACAGCGGGTGGTGGGAGTAGTAGTAGTAGTGGTGGTGGTGGGGGGGGCACGCAAAGGAGGAGGGTCTGCGGTGCATCAGTGAGGAGGAGGGGCCATAAGAGGGAGGGAGAGGGAGAGGGAGAGCCGATTGACGGAGTGGCTCAGATATCAATGCACGAGAGGCAAGACAACGAATATATACACACACACGTGTATGTATGCATGACGTAGGCATACGCGACGTGGGCAAAACACACAATGATTCGAGCCGAGCGTGTAGGCCACGAGGGAGACGAACAAGTTCTGCAGGCGCAGAGGTGCAAACATAGCGAGACGGAAGAGGAAAGGTGGAAAGCAAAAAAAAAATGCACAAGTGAGAACAAGTTTTGCATCATGCTTTTTCGGTGCCTATATCGCTCGGACTGCGCGAGGGCGGCGGTGGGTAGTGGCCGAGGCAAAACAGCACCGCAGATAGACGGCCTGATATCCTCCGCTGCGCTGGTCTCTTCTCTGCGGGGCGGCAGATGGGTCGCAGAAGCGGGTCCCATCAACTCCAGATTAGGGCTGCGAGAACGACGGACAAGGCAGGAAAAAAGAAACAGAAGGTAGCGAAGGGCAACAAGGGCAACAAAACTGTATACATCATGTCAGGCCGTGATGGACGGACAAGGCGCGGGGAGGGTGTGTGTGTATAGAAGAGAGCACAACACACACACACACACACACAAAACGGCTGTGACAACGTTTCCCTGCGCTCTGGCCTCACCGTTAGAGCGCGACGATGGCGCCCGAGAGAAGGCGGCGGCGGCGGGGGGGGGGGAGGTAGGAGAGCGGTATGCGTGAGCCTTACCAGCAGTGGAGCCACGCCCCCTTTTTGGTTACCTTCTTAAAAAAAACCCCACCGTCTCTCTGGATGGTCGTCGCCTTTTCTCTTCGGCGTGCTCTTACGGCATCATCCCCATCCCACCGGCAGCACCGGCGCGGGCAGCCGGTGACATGAGCTGCCGTGGACGTTGACGGGGCCTAGAGGAGTGGCCAGAATCCACTGCACTGAGCGAAAACAACAACAAAGAACAATGTGGTGCAGAAGGCCGAAGCACACAGAAGGACGTGGGAGGGAAAAGGCGGATGCGGTGGCGATGCCGCGCCGCGGTGGTGAGAAAACATGTGCGACTCAGCTGTAGGCCTCTTTTGTCTTTGCTATCCTCGGCACCCCCTGTGTTCAAGCAACTGATGGCAAGGGAGAAGAGCGGCTCGCCCGCTAGAGGGGCAAGCGCTTCCAGACAGGTGACTTCACGAAAATGATTTCGGCCTCAGGGTCAAGGCCTAGCAGTTCGTGCACCGCCACAGTTTTCACCGTCTGCCGGAACATCGGGGGTGAGGATCTGCAGACCGCCGGAACGATACCTGGGGCGGGGCTTGTGTATGCGCCACAGCTCATATTAGTGGATGGTGATGTGAAGTCGGCTAGCTGCGCGTGCCAGACACTCTCGTTTTGCGGCGATGGTGAGAGACTTAGGGGTTGATAAATGCCACGGCTGTGCAGATAGGCGGCCGCCTGTGCACCGTGCCCGGCGCACAAACCTCGATAGCTGCCCGGCGGCATCATGTTCGCTCGCAGTGGCCCGTAATAGTGAACGGAAACGGGCCGCCTGCAGTCTGTGACTGCGGGGCTCACCCTGTGGTGCACGTTGCTGCTGCCTCTGCAGGCACCACTTCTGGACGGCAGCGAAGGAGAGATGCGCAGAGTAGGTCGTTCTTCCTGCACGGCCACCTCTTTGTCCACCTCTTCGGAGTGGGAGGGTTTCTCCATGCCCGACAGAATACGTTGCAAGGCAGTCTGCCGTGACGGCGGGGTTGAGCTGCCCTCGCTGTCTCCCTCCGCGTCCGCGTCCTCATCGCTGTTCGTGTCGTTCCGCACCGCCACCTCGTCCCTGTGTGAGTCGACGTCGCTGCGATGCGCCGTCTTACCGCGACCTTTACGCTTTGATGTGCTGGTGGGTGAAAGGCTCTGTCGACGCTCGACGTCTTCGTCGTCGCTGTCGCTGTCGCTGCCTCCGCGAGTGCCGCCCCTTTTACCGCACGGCCGGCTCTTGCCTGTCTTCATCATCCACCCGGGGGCATTCATCGTACGTTTACGTTCGAGCGTGCCGCACTGGCCCGGGGGCGTGCTGGATGACGTCCGATAATCGTGGTCTTTGGCGTCGACGCCCCCATCGTCCGACGAGGAGCTCAGCACCACGGCGGCACCATCAAGCAGGCAGCCGTACAAAGAGCTGACGTTGCCATGACGCCGTGCCGGTCTCTCCTCAGCACCTGCCCCGCCGCCATTCGGATCGCTTGCAGAGAGAGGCAGGAGCCCCGTTGAGGAGTGAAAGGAGGTCGGATAGCGGCAACCCGTGCCACGCCGAGCAGCGGCACCCGTCCCGTGTCTCCCAGGCACGAGCGAGCTCTCGTCGTCGTCGCCATCCTTGTCGGTCCCGTACATGGATTTCCACACGACCGATCCCTTGTCGAAGCCGTTTGTGGTGCTGCAGACGGTGGCGTAGGGACTCATGCTCATGGGCGCCCGGAAGAGTGACTGTGACGGTGACCGAGAGGTAGTCGAGAAGAAGGCAGACGACAGCGTTCGAAGGGAGGCCGCGTCGACAGCTCGAGAGGTTCGCTGCGTAGGGAGAGGCGAGACGTCGTCTGCGTGGCTGTCATTGAACCCTGTGATGCTGTCACTGCAGAGCTTCAAGAAGCCTTCCCGCTTGCTACTTGTGGCGGCAACATCGCCGTTCGCTACGCCGGATCGACTTCGCAGCTGTCGCGAAGCATTGCAGCTGCCCACCGTGCGCTGGTGATGATCACTGGGTGGCCCCATGAGGAATGGGGGATAGAAGTTTTCGGGGTTGAGATCCGATGGTGCCGTGCGCGCCACCTTGCGCCGCGGCTGGACCTGATATGGCGCACTGAGCAGGAGAGAGGAGGAGTCACTGCATGCCATGGGGTACTGTGAGTAACAGCGGACCGTGCTGGGGTTCGCACTGCTACCTTTCGGCCGCTTTGGGGCAGCCTTGGGGCTGGTGCCCCATAGGAACGCCTTCTGCGACTGCAGTGCCCAGCTGCCACTCATATCCATATACTCTCGAAGAGTCCCGTCAATCGTGTGCGGCACGGCGTTACTGCTGCTGTTGGCATTAAGCGAGTTACGACGGAGCTCACTGGAGGGGCGGTTGAGAGGAAAGCCTGCCCGATGAATCGCCGGTGGCGCTTCGCTGCTGACGCTCCAGTCTGGTAAGAAGTATTCGCCGTCGCTCGCCTGGGATCGCTCTGGAACCACAAACGGACTGGCACCGATAGGCTCGAATAACGGGCTTGTCGAGCTCGGAGCGTCCTCATCGTTTTTGGTGGGCGCATCCTGTGGCCGTGACCCTCGTAGCACAATGGCCACTTTTCCGCTTTCACGACGGGGCGGCGACGATTTTGTGTGAGGATCCCGTTTGCCCGAATTTTGATTCGGGCCTTGTCGAGCCTTCCCGCATGCAGTGTTCGCCTTTGTGGTGGCCTTGGCTTCGACAGCGAGTCGACTCGATTTCGACGAGCTGCGCTTCTTCAGTTGCGGACTTCTCGGCTTGCTATTCTTGCTTCGCTTTGGCGGCATCTCTTCTCTGCTGTGTAGCGCGACAGACGTAGTGCCAAAGTAGGGCGGCGCGGACTCCTCTTTTGAGTGTTTCCGCTGTGCCTTCATGGTGTCTTCTACGAACAATAGAAAACGAGTTACTCCACGGATCCGACCACGCATGCATGTGGGCTTCTCTTCTACTTCAGGCGTCGAGTATGCGTAGACACCACCCCAGGGCAGCAGCCGAAGAAAGAAAACGCCGCGCTCGTGAGGGGGTGGGGTGGGGGGAGGAGTGCGCTGATGCACACTGAGGCGTTGTGGCGCAGGGTGGCGCGAATGGGCGAGCTAAGCAGCTGAGGGAAGCCACCAAGCAAGAGCAGAGCAACAAAAGGGAAGCCCTCTCTCCCTTGCCCCTGCCAGAGCGGACAGAACAAACGCCAACAAAGAAAATCGCCTTTGCTTTCTTCGATGCTGCTGTTGTTTTCTGGTGGATTCTCGGCGGTGGGGGCGGGGAGAATGTGTGTGTGTGTGCTGAGCGAGTGAGCAGATCGAACGATGGGCACGAAAAAAGCTCGACGGTGCGCACCACGCCCGAGGCAGGGGGATGGTGAAATCAGGGAAGGGTGGTGGTGATGGGGAGACTATCCACGGGCTCCAACGAGCACGGAAGGCGCCGAGGGAGAGGCAAAACAACAAAAAACAGAGATAACTGGACAAGGCGGTGAGCTGTAAACACATGAGCCGTGCGTGACGGTTTCTCACACAACAACAAAACCCCCACCCATCCACCACCTCGCACGCCCACAGACACTCGCGTACAACGGCGGGATCAGCGTCACACGAGAGACTTCAACGAAAAATAAAAGCGAAGGAGAAAGATGAGGGAGGCGGAGAGGCAGACATGGAAGACTGGAAGGGGGGAGGGGAAGTGAGCAGGGGTGCGGCCGAGGAGGGAGCGGATGAAGCAAGCAAAAGACTCTACACGCAACTGCCCCCTGCTCAGCTCGCTGAGAAGCGAAACGGAGCGAGAAAGCACGAGAGAAATTTGAAATGAAGATAGGCACATCAGGGTGGGACAGCAGCCGAGACCGTCAGAGCGCACACAGCGAGAGAGGCGAGGGAGAGGACGAGAGAAGGATGCGCGGACAACAACACACACGGGAAGAAAACAGAGAGAGAAGCAGCGGGAAGAGCGCACGCGCACGCACACAGACACGCGCGCGCGGATCGACCACGTGGAGTGTGACGTGGAGGCGCTCCGCGTGCTGGCTAAGGTCAGCGATGACGTTTTTCACGTTCCTTTTCAGACGAAAGGCCCCTCCCGCAAGCGTGTGATTGGCCGCTCGCTCAGGTGCGTCTCCCTCCGGAAGTGTTTTCGGTGAAGTAGAAAAAGAGTGTGTATGTGTGTGTGTGTAGGAAAGAGGGAGAGCGGACGTTGATGAGGGGGGGGGCGCGAGAGCATGAAGCCATGTCCCGGAACCATCCGGTAGTGGTGAAGAGGATGACGCTCTTGACACATGGTGTGGGTGCATTATCCCATGCAAAGCGCCACCTTCGTGCGCCATCTGCAAGAGTGGTGGCAGCAGCAAGAAGCTCATACTTGCGTACAGCATTCGTCGTTCTTTTTTTTCACCGCCGCAGAGGCATGTGCCACCGTACTCTGGTTGAATCTGACGTCATCGGGAGGGCTTGTTGTGCTGTCGTCTCTACCTTTCAGCACTTTGGGTCCAGAAGGCGCGCGGAGGCGCGATTCACGGCTGCCGGCATGTACGCCGTAGGATGCGCGTCGTGCGTGCGAGCATACAAACCCAGGCAGACCCCCAACGGGATAGAGATTCCTTCGGCAACCTTTCGAGGTAGAAAGGCGGAGGGAGGGAGGGCGGGTGGAGGTCACGAATCAGAATAACACAAGACAGAGCAACGGTAGACAAGGATGAGGCATTAAACAAAAGCGACCACACGCAGATGCCTGGTGCATGCATCTGTTGTTGCGTGTACGGCCCTCTGGCCAGCCAACCAAAATCGCGGACGGCAACAAACTGGCACGCAGAGATATAATAGAACACTCAGCGATAACGAGAGTGAGGGCGTCAAAATGAGGAGAAGCACTACCGATAGGAATAGTTCATTGACGGTGTCATTGTACCACGAACAGGCCAGCGACTATACACGCACATACAACCACGGCCCACCCACTTTCTGCTGTCCACTGCGGCTACGTCAAGGAGCCTGCCCGATTAACACCACTGGGTGTCGTTCAACCCATTGCAACTCCACTGCATACAGCGCACAGGCTGAGCTCATGTTTACGCTCTACATGCCTGCAACGCAGCTGAAACAGGAGCGAAAAGTAGGAAGTGAAGGCGCACAGTTGTTGAATCGCTGACACTGTTCGCAGTGACCTGATGCAAGCATGATCATGCCCGCGAGTCTCTCTGGCAGACCACCAGCCCAGACCTGTCCTGCCAACACCAAGAGTCGGCAGCCGTAAAACGAGGGCAGGCTGTGCAGGCTGCCCGGCTTGCGCAAGATTGTCGTATACTGGATCCTGTGGTGCCACAGGCTGAGGTATGTCCCCCGGTACGATGGACTTTTGTCGTGAGGGAGAAGAAGAGCAAGACCGCACGCACACACACGGAGGGGGTGGGGTGGGGAGGGCTGAAAATGTAAGAGTTGCACAGCGAAGAAGAAAAAGAGGAGCTGTCGAGGAACACACCCGGTGGCGCTCCTCGGCGAGGACAGACCTCTGCCTCCGGAAGCGTATCATTCGCGGGGCCAAGGCGCCATGCGTGGATTGTGTTCAGCACAGATTTACTCCTGCCGTACGATACGGGCATCGGAGGAGACCCACAGGTCCGTGTCTTTGCAGTACACTGCCAGGGACAGTTTACGATCCTCACTCCAGCCGCGCTTTTCGCATGATTCGAGAAGAATTGCCAAGCCGAGACGGCGCATAAGGGCAGAGGGGTGCCTCCTCAGCACTGCCTGCTCCAGTCTCTCCGCGGCATCCGTGTCACGGATGGAAGAGGAGTCGCCTTCTACTGCTCTGATCACGGCTGCTGCTGCACCAGGATGCATCAGCCCAGCTCCTTCCATCTCCGTTAGCCGCGGCACCCACTCCGAGATGTCCAATTCGAAAATCAGCGAGACCGCGATCGTTGGCTGGCGGCGGGCCGCGATGAGTTGCTCCACAACTTCAGTCGCAACAGTGCACAGCATCTTGTGCTCGTGCGCCGCAGCGCATCTCATGATTCCACACAGCACATTAGCCACACTCTCGAGGGACGCGTCTGGCTGGACGGTGAGGATGGAAGAGATGAGAAAGGGTGCCGCTTCCGCGGCGGTGCACCTGAGCATGCATCGGAGCGCAGACTGAACGATTTCCGGCGAGGTGCACGCATCCAGGTACTCTGCAATCGCTTTGCACAGCGCCAGGTCGTCGTACGGCGGCACTGTGGCGAGCTTGTGCAGTGCCGAGACGCGAACGTCGCGCACCGGGTGGCGGAGAAGCCGTCGAAGAAGCAGCTGGTACTCCCGCACCTGCCACGGCAGCCGGAGGAGTGCCCACGGGAGGGTCGACATAGCCACACAAGCCGCTGAGGATGGCGTGGTCACTTGTTTCTCCTCATAAGAGTCGGCCGTGCTCCAATCATCCGTGTCACCACCGCTTTCTTCGCATGCATGGGTAGCTGGCTCCGCGGCACCCACCGCACATTGCTCTGCCACTTGGTCGTGCGATACAATGAAGGTGTAGTATGACCACACCTGCGGTTTGTCAAGAAAGTTGAAGAGCGCGGTCACTAAGGCAGCTCGCACATCGCGGTGCATAGCCGGCACAGCCTTCTCCGTCGACCCAGGCGCCCTAGTAGCTGTTGCAGAAAGTGCCGCGACTCCGGTACAGTCGCCGTCCTCTTCTGCAGGCATGGGTAGATGACGCTCGGCGGCAAACTGGACGATACGCGCGTACGCCACGTTGTCGCGCTTCGCGCAAAGAAGGCCAAGTGCCTCCTTCTGCGCTGTCACTTGCTTCCCCGTGAGGACTGGCTCGAGAATGCGCACCGCCTCGACGCTTGGCGCGCGCCGCAGTGTCGTGGCGAGTGCTCGCAGTGCGTCCATGCGTTGGTCCGCCACATCTAGCGCATTCTGTAGGGCTTGCACGGCTGCGGCATCGCCGTCCAGCTGGCCGAGTGCCTGCAGCGCAAACCGCATCGCATACTCCCCATGCTCAGGATGCGCCTCTGTTGCCAAGGTGAGCAAACTCCGTGCGCTTCCATTTGCGTCCGTCCAACTTGTCGTGGCGGATACGTACGGCAGCCTGGCGAGATTCTTAATAAACCGGCGGCATTGGAAAGCCTCCAAAACAAGCGGGGTGTATATGGCTTGCAGGCAAGACTGCGCGTACCGGATCTGCTGACGAGACGTCCACCGGTGCGCGTTCTCCACCGGCAGCTCACACACAAACGGGAGCGACTTGCCGCTTGCGTGGTAGAAGCGACCGGTGGGGATGTTCTCGATGGGCATCACGAGCATATCCAACAGCGGTCCCTGCAGAACGTCGCACACCAGGCGCTGCACCCTGCTGACAGTAACCCAGTCTTTCCGTTGGGCGATGAGGGCCGGCAGCTCAGCCGCCAGTTGCGGTGCAAAGTGTCTGGCGTAGAGCCGCAAGGAAACCTTCGCCACCCCGTTGTCTGTGGAAGACATACCGGCTTTTAGCACGTCGTGCACGATAGACCAAATCTCGGGCTCACCGTTGCTCGGCACAGGCGCCTCTCGCCGAAGTACTTTGACGACGGTTTTGTTGTTGAGAAGGGATTCCAGGATGTGTATAGTCGCCCACATGCTGTTGCTGCCTAGCAGCGTCTGCGCCAGCGGAAGCAGTAACGCCGCCAGGACAGGTACAGCGCGCGGGTATAACTGAGCTAACTGGAGAAAGTCATCACAGTCCGCATTGCAGGCAGTGAACTCTTTTCGCTTTCGGATAAGCGTGGCAAGTTGGCTGACAGCAAAGTTTGTCTTCGGCCCAACGAGGCGGAAGAGAAGCTTCTCTAGCGCTCGCAGAGTGCGGTCAGACATGTCTTTGGCGTTGTAGGCGGCTTGGATGAGCTGTGTGAGCGTGTCCTGCAGGATGTCATCGGAAATGTGCGTCGCCGTACGCCTCCAGAAGCCGTGTGGCAGCGCCGCCCACGCCTTGAACATCTCTCGACGCCATAAATCCTGCTCCTTTGGCCGCTGCACACAAAACGCGAGGGCCGCTGGCAGGTGCTCGGGGTAGTACTTGAGGGAGCCAAGGCACGCACGAATCAGCTGGGACCGAATCGTAACGTCTTTGCTGGCCACGTACGCCGCCCCGATCAGCATCGCTTCCGGGAACGGCAGGAAAGAAAGGTATTCGATGCGCTCGCTCGGGAGGTCTTGCAGTTTCGCGTGATTGTAGAAGCGGTGGGCGAAGGCTGTGCGCTCAGCCGCCGATGGCATGCAGTAAAGCCAGTTTATATGCGGAACTCCACGAGTGTCCTGCAGCTCCTTGCAGGTCCGCGAAAAGTAGGCGCGCCGCGCTTCCGGAAGCATGTTCAGCAGGTCAACGGGCTCATTGGAGAGAATGTTCTTGTTCAGCAGCCGTAGGAGGAGGTCCGTGTGTCCGTTGAGGCGCCTCCAGGCCCGGCGCGATATCAGGCAGTTCAAGGGTTCCGAAAAGGTTTCCAACATGTGCCGACCCTCTCCCTCGAGCAGATAGTGGCCGATTTCCACCGGAAAGGCGGAGATGTAGTAGCTTTCCAGCACAGTCTGCAGAGTGGGTTGGTTCAGACCGAGAAGGTGCGCGGTGACAGTGAAGAGGGAGAGGCTGTCTTTCAATGCGCCGCGGGTGGCGAGAAACACGTGCGCCTTCTGAACCAGCTCCTTCAGCGCCGCATCCACAGTTCTGTTGAGGCTCACCTGCTCGTGTACCCGAGCCGTCAAGTACTGCGCTACCCACTGAGGATGATGGCGACACAAGAGACGAAGTGCCCCGATATCAAGAGCAGCCTGCTCTTCTTTCGGCAGCTGCTCGAACGCTTCCGGGCTCAAGGAGCCGAGTAGCAGCTGCGTCTTGGCGCGGCCCGTCACTGTGTGCGTTTGGTAGAGCCGCAGGAGCACCTGTGTTCGCTGGGCTCGCGCCAGTCGGGTGACCAAGCACTTGAACTGAGGAAGTCGGGCACCCTGTAGAAAGTTGATTGCCATCGCTGCACTTTGCTGGTCGTCGTTTGGGGTCGAGATCAGCATGGACGTCATCAGGAGCTGCGACACCTTGAGAGACGCATCCTCCAGCAGTGACGATGCCGTCGCTAGCAGTGCGGCCGGCATGGCCCGCCCGACTCTTTGGGTCTCTGCAAAGGCGCCACACAACGCGCAGGCAGCAAGAAAGTGCTGGTAGTGCCCTTGCGACGGGGCGCCGAGCGTTGTAATGACATTCTGAAAATCCCTTGGGTCTCGCTCTGTTGCAGTGATGCTGCAGCGGCCAAACTCTACGAGAGTCGCGCACCGGCTGTGATGAGAGAGTGATTCCACGTGCTGCAACAGCTCATCGAGGGAAGAGATGCGGTGCATGGTGTGGGGCGGAAGGGTTGTTGGCGGTGGTGGTGGTGACGGGGAGATGATGGAGTAGAACGCAAGAGCGAATCCATGGAAATAATGCGAGAAAGGGGTGTCAAGTGACACACTGTGCCCACGTGCTAAAAAAGAGAGTTGAGATGGACGTTGGGAGACTGGGCGTGGCCGCAAACGGAGAAGCGCACAACCGCAAAGCAGAAGAGCAGGACGCTATGTCCTTGCAGCGCGTAAGAATGGTGTACAACGAACGGTTGTTCGTCTGGCAGTGAAGAGACGGCGATGTAAGAAGCGCTGCCGCAACAAAATAAAAAAAAACTCGATGTGTGCTCTCCACTTCCGTGTTGGCGCACGCGCGCGTGTGTGCGGCAATAGAAGGTAAGGGTGCCAACCGCTAATTAAGATAAGGCTCAGGAGCGAGGAGGATGGGGAGGAGGAAGCTGTGGCTGAGGATGTGTGCAAGAGATGGAAAATGTGCACATGGTTGCACGCGAGGGAAAGGGGCGCCGGCACTCGAAAATGTTTCCTCCGCCTTTCCTTGAGTGACCTCGTGTCGCTGCCACACGGCAAAGTCACTCTGACAGGTTTGCGATGGGCGCTTCGGGAGGAGAGGTGCTCCCTTCTCCCCCCTTGCCCAGCAACCGCCACCACCCAACGATTGCTTCCGCCTTGGCGCACAGCTCTGTCATCACACACATGCGTGTACGCACACACACACACACAGAGAAACAAAACCACCGAGAACGTAACAACCCCCCAAAAGAGGGGGGGGGGAAGGGGAAGGGGGGATAGAGGAGGCGAAAGTCGAGAGGAGCACCACGCGCAGAGGAGGAGGTGCCCTCCCCCTCCCCCTCCCGTATGTGAGTAACGCAGCAGCAGAGGGGAGGGGGGCGGTCCATTTTCGTTACAGCACGAAGGGGAGCCACACGGAGATGAGAAAAAGAAAAGGGTGGCCATCCACAGCAGACGTGTCGTCGGCTCATACGCATCCGCCCCTCACTTGTGGGGCTCACGCGAGGAGGACTGCCCGCATGGCGTGCTGCAGCAATGAAGGCGAAAGCGCTACGGCCAGAAAGCGGGAGATGGTCACGGCAGACAGCAGCCACGAGAAGAGCAGCAGCGTTGGGCAACGACAGCATACATGATTCGGCTTGAAATCACACGCTTACCCGTCTGTGCCACGTGCCGCAGATCGGGTCTTTGAGCGTGTTTGCTTCGCTCCTGGCCCGGGCAGGATAAGACGCGGATGCGCGAGAGGAGGGAGAGGTGGGACGGCAGCGAGGGGGCCTCCGTCTGGTTTGCTCTCACGACAAGAAAGACGACAGGGCAGTGTGCGTAGGGGGTTACAGAGAAGAGACAAAGCCAGACGAGTCGAGGGAGAGACATGGGAAAGACGGGCGGGGGGCCCGGTGAGGGGGAGGAGGAAGGGCATGCGAAGGAGTAGCAGACACACGTGCGAAGAGAACTCCAAGAAAAAGGGAACGCCCATGAAGGAGAACAAGAGAGAATCGCTAACAACAAGGAGAAGACAAAGAAGAGCAGACTCGGAAGCGGAGGTGTGTGTGTGGGGTGTGTGTGTGTGTGGTGAAGGGGCACCTGAGCCTGCCCATTTCAAGCAGCCTCCTTGGTCTCTGATGCTATGGCGACAGACACGGACACAGGTCAATGACAGAGAACGTACACAAACCAGTGGCTTTGCCAGGCCTTCTCTGCTTCTGTTCGCTGCGGATCACGGGGCGAAGGCTCATCACATCAACCTCCTAAAAGATCATACAGCTGCGATACAAGCTCCCCGCCCCCCGAGTAGTGCAACCTACGGATATACACACACCATCGTCTCTGGCTGTGCGCGCTTCCGAGCAAAGGAGGGTGGGGGGGGAGGAGGCGATGCGACCAACCCAATAGGTGACGCTCACAGGTGCGCCCACGCACAAGGGACGACAAAAGCGAGAGTAGAATCAACGGCCAAGAGCCACCACAAGCAGAGACGAACAAACCGTGAAGGAAGAGCGAAGGGACACATGACAGATAAGGGGACCCGGCATGCGGGGAGAAAAGGCACACAGGAAAACGTTGTACACACACACACCAGAGAGAGACGGAAAATGAAGAGAGCACGCGGAGGCTGAGGGATGAGGGAGGGATGGGGGAGGAGGGCGCTGAGAAAGAAGCTAACGCTTCAACAGGAGACCGACGTGGTCATCCGGCGACAGACTCGTATTCGAGCGCCTGCCCGTCCATTGATTCGATCATGAAACGGGCGTGCGGGGGAAGATTACATGTCGAGCAGCGACATCGATACTTGTCTAGGTTGCACGACAACACATCACCGATATGAAAGGCAGCTGCGCGGCCACGCAGAGAAAATAGGAGAGACCGATAACAACCAAAAACAAAAAGATGTACCGGGAGAAAAGAGAGGTGTGTGCACATCTGGGAGGGAGGGGGTCAGCCCACCGCCGCGAGGGGCGCGCACAACACGCAGCTCCGCGACAGATACGAAAGACATACACCAAGTTGATTCAAGTGCCACCGGAGGATGCACGCTGAGAAAGACACACACACACACACACAGATGGGCTCACACCCACGAACGCGTCAAATTTCGAGTTCTGGAAGCTCTGCTTTTCCTTTCTTCTCTTCTCGCATGAGAGGAAAAAGACACGAAGGGTAGGCACATGTTGTTGCCTGTGCGGCCCACACGGGCACACAACGTTGGCGACGCAACGTGCACTGCCGTGAAGCGACGCACACACCTGGGGGGAGGGGCACGAGCACAGCAAGTCTGTGAGACTGAAATCGGAGAAGCACCGTCTGCAAAGTGGAAGAGAGGGGAGAGCAGGAGAAGTGCCATACAGGGTGTCTGCAGCGCACAGTGGACGCTAGGAGACGTGACGGCTGGGAAACAAAACAAGCAGGCAAAGCGACACCATCGAGCAGAAGAATGGGTTCGGCGCACAAAGGACCCGCGGAAGCCCATCGGTAAACAGGCGTGCGCAAGGGAGAAAGGGCGAAGAAGGCCATGGGAAGAAGGGCGGGGGAGTGCCTGTGGACTGTGGTAAGATAATTCGATAGAAGAAAGGGAAGCAAAGACACGGTGAGAACAAACGGAGACAGCGCGACACATGAACGAAGAGAGTATGCGAGGGGAAAGGAAATCGGGACACGAGACTGTACTGTGCCTGTCCGACACAGCAGTTTAGCGTTGGCTTGTCGTCACGGAAGTAAACGTTCATGTGCTCCAATACGCCTTTGCCGTTAGTGGGGGAGGGGGAGGGGGGTAGCTTGGACTTGCACTTTCCTTTGAGATGAAGCATCGGCAGGCGGTTCTGCTGCTCGACATCATCAGTGAAGTACCGTGTGCGAGCTTCTCGCCCTTCCCTCAACGTGTGCCCGATTCCGCCCACGACGACGTCAGATAACATACGCATACACACAACCACAGCGCACGGGTGCCTCCGTTGCACCACGGCGGCACCTGAGTCCTCTAGGACGAGCCGACTGCCCTCGAACCGGGGCCATGCGTCGAACGGGCTCTTCTTGCCCTCCCTCGCTCCTCCCTCGCATGCGTGCTGCGTCTCCAGCGATGGACGGGCCTGGGCGCACTGCACACCTGGATCCAAAGCGGACAGCGTCCAGGGTCCTGGTCGAGGGCGGAGGCACCGGTGTCCGCCGTGCGGCTAGTGGAGGGGGTGGCCTAGGCACATGCCGCATGGGCTCGGGGAATGAGTTGGGCAGCCGCAGGCCAGGACCCTCTGGAGACCCTGTGCTCCGCCTGCGTGTGCCATGCCGTAATACGGTGTGGAGGCCCTCCACATGGGTGCCCGGAGGACTCGATGCTGCCATTCGGGGCGCACTCGCCATGCTGCCGGCATCTGTGCCTCAGCAGTCCGCAGGGTGGGGTGCAGGAGGTGGCGCCTGCTCCGCGCACATGCACGGGGGGAGGGACTGATAGGGATAGATATCTTCGCGCCTTGTTCGGATGTGAGGCGCCATGCCGACTGTGCTGGACAGCGCGTTGCGCACACGGCTTGCATTGCCAGACATTGTGGCTCGAGTGAGCGGGATGCAAGAAAGCAATACCCGCGAATACCCAACAAAGGCCGCCACAGCGCGCACGCGCGAAGCGAGGAAGGAGAGGGGAGAGGAGGAGAGGGACGACATCACACAAACGGGGGGGCAGAAACCACGCAAATAATAAAAGCAAAAGCTGCGGTGAGAAACAACACAAAAGTGCCAGCAGAGCAGATGACGGAAGGCAGCGGATGAGGGAGAGAGGATGAGGAGGGAGGTGGCACATACGCGCACCCACAAGAAAACAGAAAGACAAGCGCACAACACAGAGAGAGGGGTGACGGGGGGGGTTACGAAACAGAAAACGCACACAGGCGCTAATGAGCAAGGAAAAACAAAACACACACACAAGGGTGTAAGCGAAAAACAGCAGCCACCACAGTCGGCGGTCTGCCGGCCCTCGAACACGAGAAGGAAACGAAGAAAAAAAGGAGAAACATGCACCCACCCCCCACCCCCCACGCACGTACGTATCCAGCCGTACGAGGCGGCTGTCCTAGACAGGATAGCGGGGGACACACACGACCGATACACGAGTGTCGACAGTGCGCCGTGTCGTTTTCTTTTGTTGTTTCCTCTGCTTGTTCGCTGTGTCAGTGACACTTGACGTCTCCAGAGCGTGGCCGGGGGTTCGTGCTACCTGGGCCGATGATGGCGCATGGGCGTCTGGAAATGCACATTCTGCTGCTGTGGCGAAGTGTCGCCTTGGCACTCCAGCAGGAACGGGAAGACGTAGAGTTCGCTCCCGGTCTCGAAGGCATCGCCGATCGTTGCGCCCATCCCTGTGGCCCCAAAAGACGCCGTGTGCACTGGTGCCCCACTCAGCACGCCATGCAGAGACTCGCGTTGTCGAGCAGACGGTGATGACGACTGGTCTGTCGCGACGCCAACGGAATGAGCTCGCTCACGGGTCGGATCACTGGGTGCGCCGGCGTTCTTGTGTAGCGTGTTCATATGGGGCAAGCCTGCCGTGCTGTACGCCATGACCATCTCCTGCACTGTTTCCTCCGCCACTGAGACGGACGCTGAAGTACTGCAGTGGCTCGCAGTGGATGATATGTCCACGACACTGATGGCACGGGAGCTTATCTGAGACTCCTCTGCAGACAATGACTCGTAGCAGAGGGCGGCGGTGAAGGGTGCTACATTGTCGGGGCCTTGCAGGTGGGATTGGAAGGGTCGGCTCCGAGATCTGCCCACCTCGTGCATGGGGGTTAGTAGGATGACGGCGGTCATGCTGGCGGCGTTGTTGGGAGAGACGCCACCGCCGCCGCCGGCACCTGCTACTGCGATTTTCGGCTGAGCAGATGGCGTGCTCTCGCTTGACGCGTCGTCTGCCATTCCAGCGATGACGGGGTACGCGTGCGCGGGGGACCGCGAGCCGCTACGCTTTCGAACAGACTTGTTTATGTTCAGGTGATTCAGATCCGTGCACGACAGCGGCGTTGGTCGTCCACTGTGGCAGGCAGGTTCGCATCTCCGTTTTGTGCGATCCGCCGAGCTGCCACTGGGGCTCGCCTGTTCCTCCGTCGATGCACCCAAAATGGTCGCTGACGCCGGGCGATGGTGAGAGGAGGCTGAGACACCGGCGACCTTCTTTGTCGGAGAGGAAGACGTTGCTACTGCGCTGTCTGCCTCTGTCGCCGTCCCGCTGAGTGCGGCGGAGGAGACGGCAGCACTGACTTTCGGAGGTGCCGTGCCTGCACGTTGTCGCTCCCACTCAATCAATTTTCTGAGCTCCTGCTCCTCACGACGGCACTGCTCCACGTACCGGCAACATGCCTCGTCAACTGCCGTAGCGCCGCTCGCAGGCTTTGTTTGCGTGTAGACATCCTTTCTCGGGGCGCCCTGTAACACTGGCGTACCCGTCTTTTCCGCCAACCCGCGTTGTGATGCGTTACCATTGGTGCAGCAGAGGAGGCCTAGGAATCCACCTTTACGACTGCGCGAGGAGCTCGCTCCTCGACTCCTGCTGGACACGCATGCAGGTGGCTGGCTGCCTACTTGGCTCCTGGTTTCAGATGAAGCATTTCCGGCATGCCCCCCTGCGCCATTGTTATGCAGAGTTGGGAGTGGCTGTGTCAGTGGGGGCGAGGGAGTCGCACGCATGGCCTCTGTTCTCGATAAAGGCGACGACGTGCGCGCTGGTGTGAGGACTGCTGCCGTTGCTTGTACTGTCGACCTGATTAGCGACGGGAAGCTCGGTGCCCGCGCCTGTGAGCCCTTTCCAGCCGATGCCGTCGCCTCTTTGGACTCTTGCCTCGCCGTCGGATCGGCTCTCATCGACGCCGTCTCCGAGTCGTTTCGAGCTCTCACGAGTTTCTCGGCGGCGGCGAGAACCTCTAGCGTTGGCATCTGCTCGTCCGTCAGCCCATGAATACGGAATGAGCAGCCACTGAAATATTCGCCGTGGAGCGCGCCGAGTGCCCTGTCGATGCGACCCTCCACGTCCGCCTTGTCGTTGCTGAGGTCGGTAACGCACGACAAGTCAACATTCTCACCATCGCCACCACCGCTCATGGCGCTTGACGGGTTGGAGTTCCCGCGCTTGGGAAATTCCTGCGCCGATGTTTGCGGCGCGCTCGAGAGTTTCATCTGCTGTAACCTTTCCAAGAGTCCGATCTCTAGAGGCATGTTAGGGGTGCGGTCGGGCGAATTACCTGCAGACGCCAGTGGACCTTTGGGAGCGCGCCGTGGGGACTGCCGGCGCGGCGCGCTCTCGTGACCCGACCGTGCACTCTGATAGTGCGACGGGAGAAGAATGGAATCGCTAGGTTTACAGAGACTCTCTGGAGCATGCTGGTCATTGAAGCCGAAGCCTCGCCTTGGCTCCGGCATGTGTTGGGTACAACTGGAAACACACGCCGACGCCGCGCGGTCCCGGGCTTTGTAACAGTCTGGTTCCCAGACAAGCGGGGCAGTACGATCCGGGAGACCCACAGCCGAGAGCACGGCGAGGCGGTTGTCGCGCGGTGGGGAGGCGGGCGCTCGCAGCGCGCTCCCTGAGGCAGCGTTAGCCGGTGTCTGGGAGTGCTTGCGACGCAAGAATGGTTTGTCGGCGGACTTCTCCCGCGACATTACGCTTTCCTTGCCCTTTCGGCGATCTTCGCGAATGCGCGCCAGAGTTGCGTAGAACTCCCTCTCCGCCTGCGTGAGCTCGCGGTCGGGGTCGCCAAACGTCCCAAACCGCTTGGACGGCTTCGGCTTGCCGGCTGCTGGCATAGCGTACACCCCTGGGCCTCAGGTGTAACAGCTCAGTAGTAGTGGGGAGGGGATGATATGTGGACGAGGGTAGGGGGGAGCGAAATAGAGGGTAGTGGCGGTGATGGTTCGGAGAGCACGCGTAGGCGCCGCGCGTCTTGCAGAGCTAGGCGTTTCGATACTCGGAAACCCTGTATGAGGTCTGTTCAGGCTGCGCTTCGGAGTTAAAAGGGAGGCGCCGGCAAAAAAAAATGACCAAAGAGCGTCCAATGTGTGGTGATCGCCAGACAGTACGTGGCGGAGTGTGAGCCCCCCTCCCTCCCACCCTTCTGTGGAGGGCAGTCGATCTAAGAGGGCGGCCTTGTGGGAAGAAGAGACAGGGATACAGGGAAGCAGCAGCGGGCATGATGGGAAACTCGCAAACGGCGAAATGCCTCGTGGAGGTGTCGTCATCTCTGAAAGGGAGCAGAGCCAGAAACAACGACGTGAGCGGTATCATGCCCTTACGCTGGCACCGCGTTCAGCGGTTCAGAGACGGCCCGGCCTGTACTTCGGCTGCCTTCAGCAGGACGCGCTTGTGACGGTGGGTGCAAAGAGTGAGGCCGAGCAACTGGTGGCATTCACCCATGAGCAGGGCCCTTCCGAACAGACGCGTCCATGATAAGGATACTGGGATTCGGCGGAATTCATTTCAGGCCGCTTGCCGGGCGTCAGGTCACAGCGTGTGCGGAGGGAGCGCACCAAAATTCGCCCGCTAGAGGACGGCAGACGAGGACAAGAGCTGAACACAGACATACACAGCAGGGTGCACGCGCCAAAGCGTAGACGAGAATCGTGACAACAGCACGATAGATGCCGGCAAAGTTGAAAAAGGCCCTCACCCCCTGGATCGCGCCGATCCGCGGGGTGAGCAGACAGATAGCGGAACGCACGCGCCCCACATTTACGCTAACGTGTACGCAGGGACGGAATCGTACACGCTGCAGGAGAGAGTGAGAGAAGAAAGTGAGCTGACCATACCCCCGCACGGAGGGCAACGGATAGAAAATGGGTCGGGGGTGGGTGAGTGGGTAGGGAGGACACGCAAGCCACCACACAAAACGCGAGCACGACACGGGGAGGGGGACGGAGAGGGGAGAGGAGCTCATGAAGGCAAAAGGGAGAAGGCGAAATCAGGCGAGGCACGGAGAAGGAGCGGCAAAAGGGCGCCAAGGAAAACATCAGAAATCACAACGATGACTCACGACGAGCATAAAAGCCCCACGGCAGACAACCACGAGCAACAACAGCAACGATCCCCTCTCCCACTCCGCTGTACACAGCCAACTCGTTGGAGAATGCAGCACCGTGCCAGAAGAAGAGCCAAGACGGAAACAACGGCACCCCGGTGTGAGTAAAGCAGACGTGAGAGGGGAGCGGAAGGGGCGCGACGGCGGCTGCGCGAGCGACGCCATCTTACGAGCCACCAGAAGGATGGAGAAAACGGAAAGGTCGAAGGAAAGAGAGCGCCCCTACACCGAACAAATGCCGGGGGGGGGGGCAGCGCACTCACATGAAAGACTAACAAAACAAGGAGGAGATGTGGAGAAGAAATACAGGGCTGCAGGGAGGGAGAGGCAGGGGGAGGCATCGTACACGTGCGCCTCTGTGTGCGTGCGGTGCTCAAGTGGCGACCTTATCAACAACCATACACAAAAAAGTAAACAGACGAAAATATATGGGAAAGCCGAACGAAAACACACACACAAGGGAGAGCACGCACGCACGCACCAATAAAAAGGGCGGCAAGTGCGAGAAACGCGACACCCGCCATGAGTGGCACACAAGTTCGCACGATCGAAGGATGGGGAGCAGAGGCTTGGGAGACGGCGCAAAGGGGTAAACACAGGGCAGCGAAGAAGTCGTGGGGGGGGGGGCACAGCTGACACGTACAGGCGCAGAAAAAGGATGCGGCGTGGACGATGGCGAGTGCAGTGAGCGGGGGGGGGAGGTAAGAAATAGAGAGGATTGGCTGGTAGCCCTTGTATCCCCCCCGCACGCCGAGCCAGCCTGCCGCATAGCGTTATGTGCATTATGGGAGGCAGTGCACGTCGCGGTGCACATGCAAAGAGGGGGAAGACAAAAGGAGAAGGAGAGCGCCCTGGCGTTGCTTTTTTATTTTTGAGAGCCATGCAAAGGCGAAAATGACCCGCATGAGTGCTCCGGCACACACACACACACACACACACACACTTCACAAGACACAAAGGGGCGCATGTCAAGAACAATATCGAGAGAACAAGGAGGAGCTTGGCTGTGACATGTTTCATCCCGTTGGGAAACTTGAAAACTCGCTGCAGACAAACGCGGCACAGATATCGGGTAGTCTGCACACGCCGCTGAGAAGGCCAGCAGGAGCCTATCAGACCGATCCGTCGGAGGTAGTGATCTACACACAAAATACAACAACAGGGAATATCCGTACGGGACGGGTCTGTGACGAATGTGAGGATGACCAGAGAGGGGGAGGGAGAGCCGCAAAAAAATGAATAAATAAAAGAATGCAGCGAATTCAATCAAACAACGAAATGTGCTACCGTTGAAGATAATCGACACCCGGCAAAGAGAGGGCGGGTGAAGCAAAGGGACCACCGCGGTTATGGTTGTGGGGTCGGAAGAGAGAAG
This sequence comes from Leishmania mexicana MHOM/GT/2001/U1103, assembly GCF_000234665.1. Classification (NCBI taxonomy): domain Eukaryota; phylum Euglenozoa; class Kinetoplastea; order Trypanosomatida; family Trypanosomatidae; genus Leishmania; species Leishmania mexicana. The sequence continues at coordinate 1,050,936 of NC_018334.1, forward strand.
GAATAACGCCGAAAATGCGCATGCCCGACACGGTGTTCGTTGCAACGCCTTGTCGGCCGGCTACGGGCCTACAAAACACCAGCGGTGAGGGCAAAGAGAGACGAGCTCCGCGAGCTCATGCCAAACATCGCCGCAGAACACGGACTCGACGACACATGGTGTGATACGGTGCAGGTTGCCTGTTTCTCTCTCCTTCAGAGTAGATTGACACACGCCCACATGGTCACATCGCTTCTCTTCCCCGGTCCTTGCGTAGGACACCAGTTGACAGGATTCCCTGTTGAGCTGTTGGCTGGGGAAGAGAGGCGCAACTGTGATATGATGGAGAGTGGCTGTAGCAGACGGCAGAGAGGACGAGAAACCACAACGTCGCAGGTACGATGATGGAAGGAGGTGGGTGGGGAGAGTGAGTGAGAGAGGACCGCAGAAGAACGCATGCGACTCGCATACGCACGTCTGCGCAGAACAGCGAAATCACCTTCAAAAAACGGAGCGGCTCCACTTCAGGGTTGTTTCTATTGTTGATGTTCTGTTTGCCCTTTCCGCGACGGGGACGACTGTGACAGGGGACTTCCCCACGCCCTCAAAAAACACCCAAGGCACCCTCTAAGTGGATACCCCAAGAGAGAAGCAGACCGCAGCTCAGGGAGGCGAAGGCTGCGCAGCACCGAGAAAGTGGTCTCGGACACAAGACCAGTAAAAATTAAAAAAAAAATAATCAGAAAACACAACGACGCACAAAACAGGAAGAGAGGGGGCCACGAGAGGGAGCGGCAAACCAAACAGAAAACAAAGAACAAGAACAGAGTTGTGCGTGCGTGTATGTGTGTGAGCGGGGGGGGGGGCAGGCAACAGAGGCGTGGAGAGGAGCTCCTGAAGCGGCTCGTGCATCGACAAGCACACGAGAACAACACCTTCGTGAAAAAGTCAAGCGAGAAACGCAACACGCAGCCAGCGGCAGGAGAGCCCAGTCAAAAAAAGGGAAAGAGATTGCGTGTGCATGATGCAGCTCTGCTGCCATCCGGGGACGTCCGCACACGTGGGTGTGGCAACACCCTTCACTGGTGCATACGGACAAGTGGGTCAGCCATACGCAATGGGACGCCCGCGCGCATACGGGCAGCTTCCAGTCCACAGGAAAGAGTACGAAAAGACACCGTAATAGGACACACAAGGGAGAGGGAGGACATGGTCCACCCCCAGCGCATGGGAAGCCACATGAGGTGCAATCCGGCGTACCCTCGGCCAGTAGCCCCACCCCCTCCCTCCTCTCCTCTCCTTAACACCAGGGACCACAATAAAAAAAACGCGACGTCCCTAGCGGGATCGAAACCACGGCTCATTTGAGTGACGTCAGGCGTCCTGGAAAAGTCGATGGTCTTCCCTCTGACGCGGCTTTGCGTGGTGGGAGACGGCCTTGAACACGCCTTGGCGGCTCACCAGAGCGAGCGACGCCTCCTGCTCGCACAAGAGAAATGACACCGAGCCCACCGCCGGCAGCGCTCGCTCCACCGGAGAGCCGTTTAGAGATCGGTAGCTGCTGGTCTTCTTGAGAATCGAGTTGACCCGGTGACTAGCGCCGAGGTTCGGCGTCAAGTCGCACACATTTTGGGGCCGTGGCAAACATTCACCGTCGCCTGACGGCCTCTCCTTGTCTTCGCTGGGACTCTCACTCCCATCATCGGAACGGCTGCAGCTCTGGGGAGCAGCACCGACTTGTTGGAAAAGGGAAGGAGAAGAGGGCGCTGGCCCAGATAAAAGGGAATCCTGTGTTTTCTCCGTCATGCGTACTCCCATGCAGTTGGCCGCGTGCAGGCGACTCGGGGCGTTTTCGTGTTGCGCGGAAACTTGTAGGTGCGTTGTGCTAGCGGCGTCCTGCCGGACACCCCCTTCGGACAACGTGAGAGATTCGAGCTTCATAGTACCGCGTAATGCTGAGTGCGGCAGTGCCTCGTCTGATATTGGAGCTGAGAAGGTGGATGCGCGATTCTGGTTAGCCGTCGTCGCCGCTGTGGCCGTTTGCCATTTCGTTCTCATGGGCGAAGAGGGGGCAGCCTCTCCACGGGCAGTGAACTTCAGTTGCGGGATAGTGTCATCTTCGTCTGAAGTTAGGCGCCAAGACGGCTCATAGGAAGCGGAATTATTACGCACGTCACCATTTGTGGCGCTCTGCGTGGTTTGCCGGGTAGATTGCGCCTGCGTTGGCTTCATTGCCGTGACAGATGTCCTGGTTTCCTTCAGAAGCGGTAGCCTTGCAAAGCCTTGTTCGGTGCACCCTTGAAGGCTACTGACATTGTCATCGGGTGGTGGGGGGAGAGCAGGCGCGCCACTCGGCGGTGTCGCAGCGCCACTCTCCTCGTCCATCTTGCGCGCTACAAGGGCGTTCCGCGGCGAGGCCCTGCTTTGGGCACCCCCTCGACTGTTTGCCGTTTCTGCCCCGTTCGCGTCCCCACCGGTGAGCGCCTTTTCCCCGTAGCGGGGCAAATGCTTCGGCAACAGAGGCAGTTGAGATCTGTGCGAGCCGGCAATGGGCGAGTTGCCGGTGTAAGCAGCCTTTGCCGCCGCCTTGGCACCCAGGGCCCCGGCACTCTCGAGTGGCGGCGGCATGAGGTCAGAAGCACCACTCTTGTCGGTGAGGCGTCGCCGCGGCAACGTGTCTGGTGGATGACCTTTTGAGCCCGTGTGGGCGGCGGAGGATGTGACTGCGTCAGTGGGCTTCACCTCTTGGACGGATTGCAATGGAGCTACCTGCCTGAGTGGCCGTCTGTGCTGCTGTGGCTGCGTCGGATTAGCAGGAGATCCACACATCGACTCCTTCTGCGTCTTGGTAACCCCTCGCCTCCGACTTGCCGACTTGCTGTCGGAGGAGCACCAGTTGCCTGTCAGTTTTTTCGTCCCTGTGCTTGCGTTTCGAGCAAACGGCAAGTAGGGGCTCGGTGCTACAGGGACAGTGGGGTTGACTACAGTGACGGGGAGTGCCGCAGCCGGCAACACCACGTCATCCCATTGGAGGCTTTCAACGGGACTCGCGGACAGCAGCGGCGGGTGCACGGGTGTTGGTGAGTCTGACGGTGGCGCTCGGAGCTCAGGGGAGGCAACGCGTTCGAGGTTGGCGGCGAAGCCAAGGTCAGGAGGCATCTCGAGCCCACTGATGCTGGGGGTGAAGTAGGATGAACGGCTACTGGATTCTGTCGATCCATCTGCGTGCGGTGCCGCGGCGATTCTGTCTGGGCGGGCGTCGCTCAAGACCGTGCCGAAGTCTACAGTGTACTCGTGTGGAGGCTCCAAGTTAGGGTCGCTAACACTAGGTGGAAGGGAGGATTGCAACCATTCCAGCTGAGGCGTCGCAGATGCGCGTTCGAGCTCTGGGATGAGAGGGATCGACGAGGACATGCTGCTCAGCTCTACAGGGGAGATGCCTGTGAAAGAGGAAAGGCCGTTTTGCCGCTGCTGCTGTTGCTCCGGTGAGCGGCCTCCTCTTCCGTATGCATGAGCTGGGGTCGTGCCCCACACAACCTTTGCTTCATCACGAGGATGAGGCTTCAGCGTTGTCTGATGTCGCGGACACTTCGCCAGCAGCCGCTGTTGGCTGCTTGGGCGGTTGGTGTTGCATTCCGCCCCCGCCTCTTTATCCACCCTGCAGAACACGGCGTTACCCATCTGCAGTGCCACGAAAACCACGCCTCCAAAAGGGGCGTCGGGATTAGGGGTATAGGATGAGCGCGGGCCGGAAGAGTGGGCGGGCGACCAACTCGCCGGGGTGATGAATGCCTCACAGCAAAGCAATCGATTCGAATGGGGTGGAAAAGGGTATCGGAAAAAAAAAGAAAGCGGTGATTACGGGCCGTTCTGTGTGCGTCTCGCCGTCACTGAGCGCGTAAGTGTGGACGCCCCCAAAGAGCGCCCGTGGAGGCCGTGGGAGATACACCACCAGACCGAATGAGCCCACCGAAACCAAACCTAAAAGAAGAGCGAAAATAGATTACCTAGCACACAGAAAAAGGAACAAAAAAAAACGGAAGGAACGTGCGGAAGGAGAGCGCGCTCGCATGCCGCAGCAACAGGAGCCAGTAGCTGGGAGCGTAAGCCAAGCGAGGCAGCAGATGTTTAGCTCAGCCGTCGCACGACAACCCCGGGCCTTTTTTCCACGACAAGGACGAAAAAGCAAAAAAAAGGAAAAGATGATGCGCTGCGTGGTCGTGATGACTTGCCATGCAAAGAGGAATGAAACCTGACGAAAGACACCCAGTGAGGGGGTGGGGCGGGGAAGTGGGGTGAGAGAGATTGCTCGAGGGGTCGAAGAGTGCCGACGCCCTTGTTGCCGCACGCAACGTCTTGACAAGCGTGCGGAGGAGGAAGGGAGGACGTTAGAAAGCGAGGGGAGAACCACGGGAGAGAGAAGAAACTAAAGTAATCATAAAAGGACGCAGCAGCGGCGCTGACAGCAATGGGTAAAAGGGGGAAAAAAGGGAACACGCACCCACACGCACTCACACACACCCATACTCATATCAAGCAGACGTAGACAGCCCTGAACACAGATACAGCACTCAAACGGCAAACGACGCCGGCTTGGGTTGCCGCTACACAGCCAGACGCCTTTTGTCCTCTTCTCTGTGTCGCTCTCCTTCCCTGTCCCCCCTGACAAACAACAGCAACACACTTATGCTGCACGAATACGTCCTGCCGCAAACGCCAAAAACGAATACGGTATCTGCTGAGAGACACAAACAGAGAGAGAGAAAGGTGCGGCCAGACGGGCGCGTCACGTGAGAACGCAGAGCAGACGAGCGGGGCGGGAGGCGTGAAGGAGGGAGGGACGGGAGGGCGCAGATGAGGGTGGGTGGTGTGGACAGCGCTTCACTATGGTTTCCGAGTTCCTCAGGAAAGCGAAGAAGAGGCACTTGAGAGAGGCCCGCGGCAAGTCGTCAGGTGACGCCGCAATCCGTTTTGCATGTTCCTCTCGGGTGAATCGACCACGTCGGTCCAGATGCGAGGCGGTGGGCACAAGTGGCGCGACGAAGATTCCGTTGATGAGGATCAACGTCGGAAGAGAAAATAAAAAGGCCGCGAAGCGCGCAAAGCGGAGGAGGGAGATGGTGAATGATGCGCTTGTTTGTGGTGAGGCGTGGAGGGGAGCAGAAGGAGAGACGGTGGAGTTGAGGCAAAAAGACGGAGGCACGAAAAGGGGGGGAGGGCTCTGTGTCCGGGGAGTGGGCGGGCGCAGTTTTCCTTTTTATTACATATATATATATATTGGCCCCCTTTTTTTCCCCATGCCATGTGCACTTCTCATGATGCGCAAGCAGCTCAGGAGGTAGGAAAGGACTCCTTCACATCATGACCGACCATGTCCACGCGGCAGTGTACGCTCCGCACGTGGGCATTCCCTCCCCCGCTGATTCGCTGGGCGCCCTACTGAACGAGCAGGTAAGCGACGTACTCCCCTGCTCCAGCTTATCGTTGTTGATCTTTGCAGAGAAAAGTGCCCATGATACACAAAGAAGTGAGGTTCTTACGGCGACAAGGTGAGTGGGGTGTGGAGGGGGGATGACAACGGGAAGGACACCGCTGCGAACCGCGGCGGCGGAGGATTTGCCGAAGAGGAGGAAGAGCGGCACACCGCCACCACAGCGGAAGAAGAGAAAAAAAACTTCGCACATACAGAGGCGCAAGCTACTTAAGAGAAAAGTCATAGGGAGCAGCAGAGCAGCGAGGAAGCCCCCCCTCCCCCAACCCACTCTCTACAAGCGCACGCAGAGCAGAGCACTCAAGGGAGAGAAAATGTGCGGTGGCCGAGGACTGGCTTTTGGTGGGGCCGCCGCATTCGGGTGGTGAATGGTGGTGAGGGATACGAGTGCCCACTCATCCGATTCGATACCAGCCAAAACACACACACACACACACAAAATAGAACAACGTGCGGCCAAGCGGGGAACAAAGCAGCAGAGAGGAGGTGAAAAACGAATCGGAGATGCAGAGACAAAGGGAAAGGATAAGGCCACGTAGGCGCGGAGCATAAAGGGCAAGAGGTCGAGGGGGAAGTGGGAGGGGGGGCCATCCAGGGGTGAGGCAAAACGCCCCCCTCCAACAAAAAGGTTACACGAAAGGAAGCCAGCACGCCATCGCAAAATCATAGCTAATGGCGTTTTTGGCGAACCGACGCGGTGGCACGGTGATGACAGAGCGTCACAAGGCCGGAACCCCCCCCAAAAAAAGAGAAGATGCTCGTGCTCCAGAAAAGGGGGAAAAACGATGGCACATTTCACTGCGTGTCTGTTGCAGTTTCACGTGCAACGACACAACGGGATAAGAAACAGGATCGATAACAGCTAACACAGCTGTCCCTAGGCGAGAGAGAGGGAGAGGAGCAGCAGTAGAAGAAATCAAAGCAAAATACCCTGCAGAGTGCACAATCGGCAACGCCTTCGTTAGAAAACATGGTAGATAACGGGATGCCCTTTACCGCCGGGGTGCACGCTCAGTTTGGCGCCCTTTCCATCACGCGTCAGTCGGCGCTGCTGTATTTCCTGGAAGTCGGGTCGCTTGATTAGTTACGACGCGTTGGTGCGAGTCTCCACGTTGTTATTCGTCTGCTCTCAGCGACAGAGCAGCTGACCGTTTTTTTCTCCCTTTCGCACGACTAAAATGTTGCCGAGAACACTGCATCAGAGAGTGCGGACACCAAGCGCCGACGTTTACGGTGATCACGGGCACGAGAAAGCGGTGGTTTTCCCCGCTCAAGGGGGCAGAGGTGGCACCACCCTCTTCAGGACTCAAGTCCTGCTACACTCGACCCACAAGCTAGCTAGGAAGTGCTTGCCCGGCTTCCTTTTTTTCTAGGATTCCAGCGCTGCCCACCACGCGGCTTCTCCAGCTCGGTCGGAGTTTGAGAGTTCCCTTCGTAGCCTCTTGACGCACATTGCGTTGTCTGCCGCGGTAATGTCGCAGCTCAGCTGCCCTTTTTTTGGCCCTATTCCCAAAAGCGTCGCGCCTGGGTGTGCAATGTGGGACGCAGTCGCCGAGGATGCTCATGGAACTCCGCCCGAATCGGCCAGACCGAGAATCTGTGTGAATGAACCCACGCTGGAGAGCGTGGGCGCGGCATTGTGGAGCGCCTTTTGGTATCTGCTTGCTGCTGCACACCTCGGCGACAACGGCCCGGTACGCTACATGCCCCGGCGCTGATGGAGGTCTTTGCTCTGTGCTGCAGGGTCGCACTGTGTAGGAAGTAACAAGTGGAGCGGGGCAGGAGAGCATGCGACGGAGAAACGAGGGATCAAAGTGAGCGTAACGGTGGAAGAGATGTCTCTCTCTCTCAGTACCTGGTGCGCGCTCAGGTGCCCGCTGTGATGAAGGCGTACACTCGTCTTCCCATTGGAAGGAGCGCGGCGCTTGGGTGGTGTGTCCGACAGATTTCAATATCGCGAATCGTGTATGGGCATGAGCTGAGAAACGTTGGATCGGGAGAGATGCAGTCGACAGAATACGCAGGCAGAAGCGAAAAGGGAAGGAGGAGTAGACGGAGGAGATCGAATTCGAAGAGGGGCTGCGATGCATCAGCACAGCGCCGCTTTTACGTTCTTGTAAGCTCCCATGAAGTGGAGAACAGCAGCTCCCGGAGAGGCTTGCACAGTGCACACCATATGCCTCGCCTTTCTGTTCATCGGGAGTAGCTGGAAAGTGACGAGGGCAGACTTTGGTGTGCTGCAGGCGGCGAGACGGGGTTGGGGGGCCGATCTTTTCCCTTTTTTCTTCCTGGAGGTGCGGCAAACCCGAGCATGCGCAGGCTATAGAGCAACTGGCCACGTCGCGCACTCTGGCCTGTGAGTGAGGGAAGGATTTAGCACAGGGAAGAGAGACGGGGAACAACGAAAAACATTTAGAAGAGAAAGAGCAGACACACATACACACACACACACACACAGACACACACACACACACACACACACACACACACACACACACAGACACACACACACACACACACAGACACACACACACAGACACACACACACACACACACACACACACACACACACACACACACACACACAGACACACACACACACACACACACACACACACACACACACACACACACACACACACACACACACACACACACACACACACACACACACAGACACACACACACACACAGACACACACAGAAGTAACAACGAGGAAAAGTGACGAGGGGAAAGAGGAGGGGCCGTATGGGCGGGACTCTGGTAGGAAAGAAACAGATACAACTTTTTTTATTATTTACCATCAGGAAGCAGCAACAACCACGGCACCTGATACCGTATGTATATTAGCATCGAGCTTTCTCGCTCCGTAAGCGCGCAGAAAAGCGCCATGCAGGGCCCACCAAACCACTGAAGCACGGGCACCGGCAGCGCAGCAGGTGACATCTCCGGGAAACATGTGATCGGCCCGATCATCCCCATTCCAAGGGCCATCACCCCAGCAAACGAAAAGATAAAAAGAAAAAGCATCCCAGAAGGGAGGGTAAAGCGTGATGAAGACAGAGGAAACCGAGATGCAGCTCACCGAGTGATTGTCTTGCGCGTGCTCTGCTGTCGGTTAGCTCCTCAATAAATAATAATAATAATAATAAAAACGGAGCATGTGCGCGTAAAAAATCTCCTAACTGGAAAACCTTGCTGGTCCGCTACCGGCGTGCGGTGAAAGCTTCGGCCGACATGCCAGATGTACCGCGTAGATGGGTGGATACACAGGGCACACGAATGGGGCACCAGAGCCATTCCTGTAAAGATGCGCGGCTTCTACAGATGCGGCCCCGCCAAGAAGGAAGAGGGCCCATCTTCTTGTTCGCCTTCTTTTTTTTGCGAATATTCGGATCCTTCGCGGACTGCAGGGAGACACAGTGCACCCAAGCCACAGCGACGTGCACGTGTGGCCTGTGACAGTGCAACTGTGAGCTTGCTGTTGACTGGAGGGCTGGGGTGAGGTGCGGAAATGGAACACCGCGCTCTTGAGAAGAGCGTGGTGTGAGGACGCGCACTGTATGGGAGCTTGTTGTGGCCGGCAGGTGAGCCGTCAAGGAGACGGAAACAAAAAACAGAGAAACGCACAAGAAAAGACGACCAAACATCCCCGCCTTGGGGGAGGGGAACAGGCAGTTGGCGGTGGCACAACGAGGATACCGACAGGCCCACACAACAGAGCGCCGATCAAAGGGGCGTGCAACCCGTGGTAGCGCTCATGGCAGTTTTTTTGTCTACGCGACTTCGGAGACGTTGACAGGCTCGGCAGCAGAGAATCCACGTACGAGGTAGCCACAACAACAAAGAATAAACCACAGCAAACAGAAAGCAGGTGGGAGAGTAGGGACGGAGGAAACGGCACAGACACAGGCACGAAAACAAAACAAAACACAGGCGAGATGAGAGTACATGAGCGACGGGAGCGCCGGTGTGTGTGGGGAGTGGGGGGAGTGTGGAGAAGAGTTACAGACGATACGACAGCGGACATAGAGGCAAACAAACAAACAAAGAAACCAAGCAAAGAACATCTTCGAGAGCCTCAACCGGCACACACGCAGAGTACATATCCTCTGCTGACCCCCCCCAAACCCCAGGCATACACCCATTCGCATATTTGTTTTTGTTCTGACCATAGAGGGTGAATGCGGGGCGTCAACAAGACGCGCACAGAAGTGCCTCTACGCCGTGATGCGGCTTCCATCAAACAAGACGAAAAGCAAAACCCGCGTGTGCTTTATAGAATTATCGATCCAGCCTACCGTGATGATAGTTGGATCTCGATGGGGCGATGTCGGAGGAGGATGCGGGTCGGGGTTGAGGGAAAGAGGAGGAGAGAAGACGATCAGGACGAGGCAGCGGAACGGAAGAAGCAGATAACGCTCATGTTCCCGCGAAGCGTGGTGGGCGTCGAAGAGATGGTGCGGCGATCGGCCACGAGTGAGCGCCCACGTGTAGACGGAAAAGCAAGACGGGTGGAAAAAAAACAAAATGATGCGCCCTCACAATGCGCGGCAGCGCCAACGACAGTATGAGTGCACCGGCAGCAGGCATAACAAAAAGAAGAGCACCAAAGGATATAAGGCCATCTCCCTCGCAAGCCCAGCAAAGGCCTGCTGCAGCACCGTTCGCGCCACAAGCAGAACTGGACAGAAGACGACAAGAGAGAGAGAGGCAGTCTGAGACCTGCGGTCGAGAGAAGCAGTTCGGGAAAGTACAGTGACCATGAAGAGAGTGCACAAGAGAGGGAGGAGGATGCAAGGGGAGTGACGGAAACCACTGATACACAAAACAAAGTACCGTGTCGTTGTTTTCTGTTTTGTGCCCAGTGCCAACTACGCGGTACGGCCTCGCCATCTCTCCGTCCTCTCACTCTCTCCCTCTAGCAGGCACCATCATGCATCATGGATGATTCGGGAGGAGCGGTGAAAGCAGAACACAAAACGGAAATCTCTCGAACACGCCCGTACTCCGGAGCAGTTGGCGTGTCTGAAGGAGAACAGCAACCGCCACCACACCAGAAAAGGGGAGGGGAGGCGACGAGAACGCGCGCAGGCAACCGTCGATACGAAAACGAAAAACAAAGGGAGTAAAATGCAGACAAGGAAACGAAGAGGGGCGCGGTAGAGATGAGCGCGTCAGGGCATCCAAACTCTTGCCTCTTGCTGTTGTCTGGTATCCGTGCAGAGCACGAGGGGGAGGGGGCATCGCCCCTTCGCTCTCGTTGCAGGAGGAGGGGGGGGGCATGCGCTATGCGGACACGAAGAAGGCCAAGTGTACATGCACACAGAGGTCGACATGTGCGCTGGTGGCCGCGGTGATTCTGTGTCATCAGTTGGCTGAAAGCAGGCAGGACGCAAGGCAAGAGAACAGGCGTCTGAGTTTTCGCCTGCGCGCAAGCAAAGTGACGATCCCCATGTAAGGGAGAGAGAGCGACAGCGAGGATAGCAGACGGCGATAAGCGCCCGTGGTGAAGAGAAGCATCACAGAGAACAATACCAGCGCAGTAGCCGGAGTACCAATACAGAAGAACATACGATGTCATCTGTAGTAAACCACAGGGGCGTAGCACACACGCAGAGCACACAAAGGATGGGGAGACAACCACTGCGAAGGGGTAGGGGCAACACGCAGCTTCCTTTGTCCTTTCTCCAGGAATGCTCAACGCGCGAGGCATGCCGTTCGTCCGTGCCGCCATACTGCGCCGGCCACGAGGGGGAAAGGCGTGATCCCACAATCTGTCACCTTCCGCTGCGGGTGGCACGCGGGCGCACACACAGGTCAAAGGCAGTGGAGCGCTGGCTGATGTACGCCGCAGCCGCTGCGTCAAAGAGACGCGCTGGAAAGGTTGCTGCTTGTGCTGCCGCCGCCGCAGTGATGGCTGCCCTGGTGGTGGTGGTGGTGGTGGTCAACCGGCATGGCCTATTTCATCAGAATAGTTTTGGCCGGCGTTTTCATGCCCAGGGAAGGAGGAGCGGCATGATCGACAATCTTCACGGTCCGCCGCCGTTCTTTTCGTGCTCGCGTAGCAGCTCCCAGCACAGGCATGGTGTGATCGACTACCCTATTAGCAGCTGCGCTGGTCTTGCTAGAAAGGTCGTCAAGACCCTTGTCTACGTCGTCACCATGACCATCGGAGTCCGCATGTTCCGTATCGTCACGCTTGTTGAGGCTAACGTAGGTCTTTTCACTACCGCCATCATGGCTTGCACAGGACGTGTGTGGGATGGTGAAGAGTTCACTGTGGTCCTCTTCGTGCGCGCTGCACATCACCGTGTCCTCCTCGCCGTTGAGAAAGGGGTCCATGTTGTTGCCGATCGCGTAGAAGCTGTACAGTGCGTTTTCGTCCGATTGGCAGAGATACTGGGAATCAGCGCTTCTGTTCTCGCTGTCGACCAACACCCTTTCCCGGCTTTGGGGGCGGTTGAGCGGGGTACCAAAAAAGCTGTCGAACTGACTGTCGGTTGACGGTTTGCTTTGGCAAAAAGCCCGTTCGAAACTTTCAGTGGTTGTCAGCTCTGATGAGCTGGTCGGGCTCGGCGAGCTGCCAAGCGGCGCGCTGGTTCGACTCAGCGTGAAGGGGGAGCTGTCGGCACTGACAGTATCTAAAAAGCTTGGATGTGGCGTCGACATGGCGCCTTTCACCTTCGGCGACTGCGTTGAATGGGCTGAGAGTGGTCGAGACGGTGTCAAAGGCGTTTCCGCAGCACGCATCATAACATTCAGATCGTACTCATCGGTCAGGGACATGTCCGTTACACATTCGACCGAATGCGCTGCCGTACCGGGAGTGCTCACCGCGTGCCGTGTTGGCAGGGTTTCCCTCTTCCACCCCTGCCCTGCGTTCGTGCTTCTTGGCAACGCGGCCGCCTCCGCGAACGCATCCACGACAGACCATCGCAATTTATCAGGCGCAGCTGGCGACTCACTGCAGCTGCTACCACGGGGCATGCGTTGTGCAGATGGTGCAAGCACCTCAGCATGCCCAGCATTCGTCGACATGGAAGCTCTCCACGCCGTTGCGCTAGGGATGGGCTGCTTCACAGATACAGAAGTCTTTGCCGCCTTTTTGGCTGCAATCCAGCCGCCAATACTATTCGCACGGCTCACGGACCGTGGTGGTCGAGCCGACGCTGCAGCCATAACCGCATAGGGGGGCTGACCTGGAGTCATCCCTGGAGGACTCAAAAGAGTGGTCCCTTCCTTTTTCGTGCCGTGTGCCGGCTCGTACGGCGGCGCATCAACGCTGACATCGTAAGACCAGTTCGGATTCTCTATGCTTGACTGCTTGCTTATGGCGTCAAAGTCGTCCACAATGCTGCGCTCTTCAAGAGCCCCGCTCTGCATGCTTGCCACTTGCTCCGTGTACAAGTGCGTGGACGGCTGTGGACCATCAGAGAGGTTATACTGGTCGAGCAGCGAGTCTCTTGTGCTGGACGAAGGGCTCCACGCCGGTCTGCCTCTCTCTATAGACGCAGCATAACTGGTCCTCGGCGAAGAGTACACGGTAGCCGGGCGAAGCAAGCCCTTGCAGTGGCCGAGCAGACGTGAGGCCTGAGCATGGTGCGATGACCCGTGCGCTGTATTGGACCGAACGGCCACATCCCACTGCTGCTTTTTATTCGCAGTCGAGGGGGTTGAGAGTGAGAGCCCGCAGCCCATGCTTACCGTGGCCGTGGAACGGCGAGGGAGGACAAGGCTTGAGGCACTTCTGCAGTGTGGCGGTTATACACGACGCCGGTGCGAGGGGAGGGCAGCGAATGGGCTGCAAACTGCAGCATGTGCGGGGGTTTGAAGAGGACAGTGGCCAGGGACAGAAAAAGAAGCGCGACGCCAGCCGAGTTGTGTTCCAACCCTCTGTTATGCGGAGCGGGTGGCGGTGGTGGTGGTGCACGCCTCACCGATGTCTTCGAAGACGGCGAAGAGGTGTCCGCACCACGAGAGAGAGAAGGGGAGCCACAAAATATGAGAAGGGAAAGGAAGCAAAAGGCAAACAAGGCGAAGAGGGACGGGTGAAGGAGGGGACACGAGCGACGGCGCCGAGGCAAGTACACAAGCACGCACACACACACACACCGACAACAACAGCAGCGGTAAACGAAAAGATATTAGTAAAAGAAAAGCAGCAAAGAAACGGCAGCGTCCGTCTTTCCTGCAATGAGTTCTCTGTTCTTCTGTGACGTGTACAGGAGGGGGTGGGGGGAGGGAGGGCCTGAAGACGTGCTCTCTCGGGAAGGGAGGGGGGGGGACGGAGTCTGATGTGGGAAAACAAATGGACAACACGACAAAGTGTACGACAGACTTCGTTAGGGCAGAGGCAGCACACGTTGTGCCTTTCTAAAGTCAAGCCCACGAGAGAGAGACACGTCACAGACTCAGCGGAAGATAAAGAGGTGGGTGCGGCGGAGAGTTGGAGAAACGCAGGGAGCAGCGGAGTAAGAGCGGGGTGGGGGTGGTGTGTGTGTATGATAGTGAAGTCAGGCGTACGTTATCGTGCGGCACTACTCATGCAAGGGCGTCCGAGTCTCAAGTTCAGAAGGGGCAGAGGCACTACGGCAGCACCGTCGAGAGACCGAGGCGTTCACTTACAGACCTCCCGAGAGTGTCACCTCGCGCAGCGGAGTTGAAGATGATGTGGGCCGGCGGAGTAGCCCATTGCGCACATGTACAGCGTGAAAGCCAGTGCTTCTTTTTCCTTTCTTTGTTTGGGTGCCTTGGGGTGGCAAACGGTGCCGAGTTCACGGGGAAGAGACGTCAAGGCGCGGATTCGCTGGCATCATTAGGCGGCCGCAGCAGTGGCGCAGCTCCGCAGTACTGGGCGCATTGTTTTGGGTGCGCATGTGTTCGCATCGCTCTGTCTCACGTGCGTCCAGGGTGGAGCACAGAGGGCGGAACCACTACACCCGCCTTGCGTAGCTCCGCATGTTGCTTGCCGGAGGTGTGTTGACCTCTAAAAAAACAAAGGATAGAAAGCCTTCAGGCAGCAGCGGAGAACTAACGCCGGGAACAACAGAGAAGTGGCAACGAGAAGAACAATAAGACGAGGGGTGGTGGTGGTGCCCCCCCCCCCCAAGCACTGCAGAGAGCACGGCACTTGGGAAGAGGCGGATGGTTTATACAAACCCGAGGAAAAGTAAAGGAAGACAGAGACAGAGACAGAGAGCTGCGTGTGCGAGGAGGACCAGCTCCCTGGCGACGGACATAATAAGCAGACACGCATGCACGCACAACGAAAAAACTCCCCGGAGGTGGGGAAGGGGACACGGAGGGGGGGGCAAGAGAAGCTACCTACTGCTTGCCCGTGGCCAATGTGGAGACGCCAGGCGCAGCTGCGACAGCGCAGGGGAATACAGGATAGAAACCGAAAGTAACGCAAAGCGTGGAGGAGGCAGCAGTCGTCGCGTGCGTCTTTCTCCGGATCCAGCAGGTGCCTGATTCCGCGTTAGTAGGAGGTTCAAAGAATGTATGATGTGTCACAGACTTGTGTGCGCTTACTTCTATTTTTTTTCAGAGGAATGGCGGTGAAGGGTGTACAGTTACTTTCGATAGGGACACAAGACCTGCCAATATCGACGCGGACTCCCTCGCTCTCTCTCTGCCACTGCCTCCCTGATGTGAGGGCATTCCTACGTGGAGCTTGTTTGTACGGCAGAGCTGTCTTGCACCGACGGGCCGCTACTCTGTCGACACCCGCGCAGATTTTCTGTGCCAAACGGAGCACATGCCCGGTGCTGTCGTGACCAGAAAAAGGGGGCGGAAAAGAGCAGAGGAGGTGGAGAGAGGGAGAGCTGCACGCTGTGGACGCAGCCACAGCCAGGGAAGAGGCACAGGAACACTTATGCCACCTTCAGAGAAGAACGAGAGGAAGCCAGTCGCACAACGTGCACTCGCATATCGAAAACGAAACGCTATAAAGCAGTCATGTAGGTCGACAGAAGACCTCGCGTGCTCAAAGGCCCGGTGGGAGCCTCCCTTCACAAGAACATGTGTTTGCAGCGCTTACGGGAGATCCCACTGCAGGGGAGTGCGCCGTGCGGGAAGAGGGCCTGCCAGTAGGGGGCCGTTGCGTTGACAGACGCCGCTAAAAAAAAGAGTCAGGGCGAAGGGCGGAGAGTCCAAACAACGGCATTACAGGCGCGCGCGCACACATACACACGCACACATGCACGAGCCATTGTGCTGAGGTGACGATGGAAACGTACAGTTACAGCGTGAACACGAAAGGAGGACCATGCGCAAGCTCAGAAAGCCAAACAAAGAAAACCAGCCTCGCCACACACACACACACATATGGGGACAGAGCACCCGAGCACAGAGAGCGCATGAGGACTGTGGAGACGGAAAGTGTGGGAGAGGGTGTGAGTGCGTGTGCGTGTGCGTGGGAGAGATCTTGAGCAGCGCACAAGTAGGAAGTAGCGACAAGAACAACAAAAACAAAGTGCAGAGAAAGAAAGCGGCAGATGGGGAAGAAGGGAGTAGACGGGGCGGGTGGGTGAGGGGTGGGGGCTGGGGAGTGGTCGATAGCGAAGAATAGAGAAAGAGAGACAACCAAGGAGATGCACCACAAGGAGCGAGTGCGGGCAGGAGAGGAGGCCCGCGCATTCTATTGTTCTTGGGAGCACAATACACAGGAGGAGTAGGGGGGGGAGCATGGAAAACGCGGGGGGGGGAGGAGGAGGAGGACTCACGAAAAGGCACGGCGTAGACAGAGGGAGAGAGGAAGAAGGAATGCCGTGAGGAGTATCGCTTATAAAACAGCAGGAGAATGCGTCAGAGGATGCCGTCACCTCATGGGCAAAAGAAAACCAAGCACCACAGGCACATGCAACGTAAGCGAGGAGTCGTGTACACGAGAGAGGCCCGTTTCATGCAGTACGCCAGCACGATTCCGGAGAGCCTTTGTACCCATTCGTGAAAAGGGAGCGCCGCGCTTTTTTTTTGCCAGCGAGCCCCCGTTCGAGTGAAGAGCGAAGGCCCCTCAGTGCGCTTGCGCCGCCTGTCACTGTTCACAAGCTGACGAAGTTCCAGCGCGCCGCCTGCGCGCGCTTCCACTTCTTTGCATGCTGCTGTTGAGCCACAAGGACCTGCGTCAGTCGCCGCTTCTCTTCCTCGCTCACGCAGATGCGCCCCCAGTCGGGAGATGGCACAAAACGGGCACTTCGCGCCGAGTAACCCAGCGTTGCCTCCACGTTGAAAGGGCGACTGCGCGAAAGGTTGCTCTTGGGTCCTTCCATGATGGGCTGCGGCCACTGCCTGCCGACTTTCGATCGGGCGTGTGATGAGGCGCATGGCGGTACCACGGCAGGTGCCCTCGCCAGGTGATAGTGCCTGCCGACGTGATGACGGTGGTGGTGACGGTCCTGCAGAGCGAAGGCGCCTCCTTGCCCCTCTTCCTCCTCTACGACATTCGTGACGGTCATGGAGCCCTTCTGCTTCTGCCATGAGCGACGCGCATCAAGGCATACACTAGGGGAAGCGAGCGCAGGCTCCCAGGCGCCGCCGTCTTCCGTGTGTTCCACTACTTGGCTATGGCCTGTTGGCATCATGACACCAAAGGTATGCCGCCGTGACAGCGTGCTCTGGCTGGTGAGCACGGTGCTAGAACTCTCATCCGCTTCTGTGCAGATGGTTGCCCGCGGAAATATCGAAGAGACCTCCCAACACGACGCCGAGTCGGTGCGGCTCTCCGGCTGCAGCACGAGGCCGGATTCGACGCTCGACATGCACGACGTTTCGTCCGCGTGCCTCCACACTAAGTCATCAGTGCAGTCGGACGCGATGCCAAAGGAGAAGCCGCGCCACAGGGCCTTGTGTGACTGCCTGGAAAAAGTTCTGGCTTCCGTCCCGAACGCCTTGCACGACATCGTCTCCTGTGATACGGCGCCTTTTTTCTCCCCACCGTCGTCGCCCTTCGGACTGTAGGCAGCCGTTTCCGTGCTCGGCACCGCTGCCGCTGCGGCGTGGGAGTGAGTCACCACCGCGCGGAAGTTGTTAGGCTCTAATTCCGCCGTGCGCGGTAGGCAGTATATTGACTTGAAGGGCGTGAGAGTGTAGCCGTTGTCGTTCTCTTCGTCAGGGATGTGGTACATGGAATACCTCGGTGCCGTCGGTGTATCTGCGACGAGAGAAGTGTGTGGTACAGTGGTTTCTGCAGTGCTGCCGTTGCAGAAGCTTCGGTTTGAGGACAGCCTCTCTGCACAAGACGGCAGAAGAGTGGCACCCATCGGCTCTGAGACAGACAGGGGAACCGATTCCACCGCACACAGGGCCTCACACGAGTTGTCGCATCCAACACACACATCAGCTCTGGCATGCGTGGGTGACCTGTGACGGCGAGAGGTTTTCCCTGTGAAAGTGCTAGGGTGCCTTGTGCTTTCCAGGTGGCTGCACCGGCGGGTGAGACCCATACGTGTCACCGCTGATGAGGACACAACGTCATTTTCACGTGTGCAAGTGACGCCCATCGTGCGCGTGTTGGACGTGTGGCGAAGCGGCAGAGCTGGAGAGAGAGAGAGTGCGAGGGAGCGGGAGAGACACACGTGAAGAGGTCAAGATCGCGTCGCGGGTGACGCGCACATGGGCAGCAACAACGGAGACTCGCAGTACGCTCTACGCAACGGACCTCCTGCGATGCAGTACCAGGCAACGCGATAAGGAAAGAAAAGGATGAGGAGGGGGGGCGTCAAGGGGCGGCGGTTGAGGGGGATGCACGGGAATATGAGGACACTGCTGCACGACAAAACAGAAAAGGAAAGGCGCCGAAAAAAAAGAAAGTGTATCATGTGACACGGTGTTCGTCGCCTGCGCATATGACGAGGAGAGGCACAGAGGGAAACGAAAGAGGCTGAGGATTGGGAAGCGGGGAGGGGGGAGATCGTATGGTGATGGGGAATGCGAGGTTGGTGGGAGAGGGGCGCCGAGGACAAACAAAGCGGTAGCCGAAAATGATATGTTCGACGTAAAGGAAGAGACAGAGGACGCGAGAGAGGCAGCCGCTGTATAGCGCAGGCGACAGCGGAAGGGAGACACTAAACGGGAAACGAGTGAGAACACCGTTGCGCCCGACGTACAGATGCAGAGGGGGAGGAGTCAACGAGAGGGGTGGGGGGTGGGGAAGGGGAAGCGAACAAACCAAGGCGTACAGGGCGACGCAGTACCGAAAAAAAAAGAATAGGGAAGAGCAAACAATAAAATGCTCAGAAAACATGTATGCACAAGGCGGAGAGGAGGACGCGGTATAACGTTTCTGAGGATTCCCCGATCCCGAGTGGCGCGTGTCGATCGCCCTGACGCCGGAGTCGCACGTGAGGGTGGCACGAGACACAGACGGGAGGAGGGCAGCGGAGAAGAGGAAAGAAGGGGAGGGAGAAAAGCAAAACGCGAACACGAAGGCGCCGGTAGAAGACGCAGGCGATGGAGACAACACAACACAACCGTGGCAGCACACATATGCACACACGCACACGCAACCAAGAAAAGAACGCCAAAAGGCGGTGGGGGGAGGTGGAGGCGGGGAGGTGCAACAAAATAGACGGGAGTGCGAATGAAAACCGAGGAGGAGGCGGAGAGGGTAACGGTGAGGGAGGGGGGGGCGTGAAGGGATCCGACGAGTGCGACAAGACGGATCAAACAACGGCAGCAACGGTGCGAAGCGAGAGGACTACACAAGTTCAGGGGGGAGGGAGGGAGGGGGAGGGGAACAAAGAAAGAGTCGTCAAGTCCACCCCCTCTTCACCACTGCCGCGATAATGGGGCACTCGCGCGCCACGTCCCGGATGCAGACCAGACGCAGAAGGAGAGATCCACGACAGCAGGAAAGAGAAGAGCGTGTTTCTGCTTTGATAGTCCTTTCCTACCCATGCCCATGCACTGCCCGACCACTTGGGCTGCCGTGGTATCAATTCGTTTTTCTCTTTTTTTTTGATATCTTTGACTGTGGTGCCGGTTTCTGGAGAGGAGACGGTGAGTGAATCACATGAAGCGAAGAAGGAGGGAGGAAGTTGCACCGTGGACACGTCGGGCCTCTGTTCCGTGTGGGGGCGCTGATTCGGTGACTGAAACAGTGTCTCGCACGGCTATGCTTTGCTGTGCGAGTCCCGACGAGAATCTACCCTATGCATAATCGTGGCGTGCGTGCAGTGAGAGGAGCGACAAAGCGGGGAGCGAGAAGCAAGGAGACGCGTTTGGGAAAAAGCAGCGGTGCGCGATGACGTGAACACAGCGTTGGTGCAAGGGAGACCACCCCCGTGACCCGTTTCCAAGCATGAAGAAGTTAGCCATGCGCATAGAGTCTCTTGGCGGACCCGGTATAGCACGACAGCGCAGAAAAGGCGCCCTGTTCAGCTGCCGTGGCGGCATCCTTTCCTTTCTTCGATATTCGGATGATCTTTTTTTTCTTGTCCTTTGAGCAAGACTCATGGTCGCTCGAGAGCTGCAAGGCAGGAATTATCCGTGGATCCAGAGAAAATGACTGCCATAGGCAGCGCTCACAGACCGGGGGAGAGGACGACGAGCGCACTGGCTGTCCCAGTAAGAAATGAAAAACAAAAGGAGATTGAGAGCGACCCCTCAAAGAGATGACTCCAATCGCATCAGACGCCTCCGTGCCGATACCGTTCGAGCGCCATCGAAAAGACATATTAATAAGAGAGACAGCGGGAGAAGGAGTGGTCGCACGCAATCACATACCGCTCAGCAAGGCACCAACGGCAGTGACCTCCCCCTCCTCCAAACAGCAACACAAAACGGAGAAGAGAGAGAGAGGAGAGTGAGGGCAATACAGGGAAACAGACGCGGGGTCGGGGCGCACCAGCACCCACCCACCCACGCGAAAAAACAAAGGGGTCTGTGCACGCAATGACACCCAAGCATCCGCATATCGTGGAGGAGAGAGAGAGAGAGCGGAGGGGAAGGGGGATGGGAGAGGGTTTAGAGGATGAGGAAGCGAAGGAGAGCGTTCGACAAAACAAATGTACGATGTAAGCAAATAACCGGAAAAAAACAAGGCACAGAGAATGCCGATGAGACGAGCAGTAGGAACACCATCAAAGAGCAGAGGAGGGAAGTGTGATGGAGGGGGGAAGGGTGAGGAGCAGACACCGCGGCACTCACCAGTTCGCCCCGTGTCCGCACTCCCAGAGACTGTTGAGGTTTCAAAAAAAAAAAAGAAAGAAGAACAGATTAGAATGCGAGTAACAATGGCGCAGGTGCAAAAGCCCCTGCTCGCTCACGAGGCCCGATGGTGAGACGGGCCACGCATCGCAGCGGATAGAATGCTTTTTCGTCAGCGTATCCGTGTCCACACAGCCATATAGCACGACCTCACCTCCACCCTACCACCCCCTCGGCCTGTCACAGCTCCCCCACGTCGCATGGCGCGATGGCAGCCGTAGATGCGCGCTACAGCAGTGCACCGACTCAGCCATCTGAGCGCGGCCTCTGCCTCGAGCTCTACGCACCCGCTTCCCAAAGGCCGCACCCACTATGCCGGCCGCCACCCCTGGCGCATCCCCCTCCGGGTGTTTCCGGCGCCGCACCAGTAAGCAGCGAGGGCCGGGCGAGAGACGCTCGAGCTCCCTTGACACCTCGCCCATCGTATGGATGGTGCACGCGTGCCCGGTGTCACAGGCCGCTCCGACCTCGCGCCATTCAGGACCCCACCGCCCCAATCGGCAGCCGTACATCGCACCGGCCTCGGCCTACGTTGCAGGTGCCCGGCCCTGCCACCGTCAGAGGTGGCTCAGCATTGACAGGGGATAAGGTGTGCTGCTTGGCTCCCCGACACACAGAGTTGGCGGAGGGGCACTGGAGCTTGCGATACCACGCACTGGAGGTGTCCACACGCCATCCGCCGGTGAGGAGCGAAGTGGGGTGACGCAAAGGACAAGGATCACCCCCTCTCTTGCGCGGCACTGAGGTAGGATAAAGAGACCCCACACACACATGCGTCCCCAGCCCTCCCCCGTTTCCCCATGGAACTCGAAGGAGGGAGAGGGGACCCGATTCAAGTGGGGGGGGGGGAGGAGGAGTTCACGGATTCTGGTGCAATGGTCTCTGCATGCTTCAAGACGATACCGAGCGAGATCAACCACCACCTCGGGTTCTGCGGGACGCATCCCGGCTGCTGTCATTTACATGCCTCCTCGGACCTGTTCAGCGGCTCTCCAGTCTCGCTCAGCGAAGTGAGAGAAAAAAGAATAAGTAGCGTGTGGCCGCTGACAGAAACATGGCAAAGCACACGACGCAGCTCCAGTCACATCGAATCGACGACGGAGCGATCCCCCTTCACCTGCAGCACTCCGTTGACAACTTCACAGCGGCGTCGTGGAAGACGGCATGAAGCGCGCAGCGTCTTCGTACGCGAAGCCACTGTCACACCTGCGTGCGCTCTATCACTACCGCACAGGCGATGCGCGGCCTGGATCTCCTTCCCAAGCAACTTGCAATGACCACACACCCACCCACCCACACACACCCACGCAACGCAACAGGGCAGAAGTAAAACGCCAGGCGAAAGACGAGCCAGCCATTAAAGGCACGTCTGCAGTTTGATCTGCGTTCGAATCCAGCCCGTCACCGTCAGGGGAGTGGGGGGTCCCTGTCTTGATGTATCACTAATAGGCGAATACGTTGGTGTCACCTTCACCCCTCACAGTATCTGCACACTTTTACCATGAGCGCACAACAACAAGAGCAGGGAAAGAGCATCGGTTCACGTCTGTCGACCGTCCGTTTCCTACCTTTCCATCTCATCCGCCAGCTTTATGGAGTTCCAACACGGCGAGTTCACGCGTTTCACATCGCTCAGGCGAATGCCGCTCAGGGCAGTAAAGTCCACAAACTTCGATTGACCCGTGTACACTTTTGGACCGCTGTAGATGTCCGGCTGCGGCCATGGCATCTTGGCGCTGCTACTCGGGCATCCTCGTCTGCTCCCAGATCGTCCCTGTCGATGGTGTGCATAGGGGTGTGGCTGTGGTTGCGTGTGTTTCTCGTAGCCCGCGGTGAGCGAGTGGAAGTGGTGCCGCCGTTGCTGTTCCTGGAACAGCTGCTGGCGCTGCTGCTGCATGATTCGTTGCCGCCTCATCTGCTCCTGCGTCCGCGGGTCAGGGTGGCGCTGGTACGCCGGATACAGATTTGTGTTGCCGTTGCTGTAGTCATAGCACCTGCCGCCCCAGCTGCCTTTGACAGATCCGTTGTGGGGTACTGGTTGCCGCCTTTGCCGCTGGGCAGGTGCGGCTGGAGGAGCGGGAGCTGCATAAGACGGCGGTGCTTGCTGATCGTGTGAAGTGTCGGGGAAACGCCTCGTCTCGGATGGCGAGGGCGGGCGAGTGGCACACAGTTCGCTCTCGCCTTCCTTTCCCGCGTGGGCTGCGCCGTCATCCGCAGTAAACGCGTCCGCCTCACCAAAGACAAGACTCTCATCGCTGCTGTTGGAGCTGCGGAAGTCATCCCACAAATCGCTCATGTTTGGGATCAGCAGCGGGCGGCCATCGGCGTCATAGACGGACACCTCGTCGTCGTCTGAGTCGAAGATGTAGCGGCTTTCTGTTGTGGCATCGAGGAGGAAGCTGCCATTTCGATTAGCGCCGCCGGCAGAGGCTTCCTGCAGTTGATTATTCGGCAGCACGTTGAGCTCCAGAGCGCCAGAAACGCTCGAGACTCTCTGCGACAGCGCCCGCGATGCCCTCACCAGTGTCTTCCTCTCCATCACCTTATTGGCAACGAGTGCAATGTACTTCCACTGCGACAGGGCTAGGTCATTAACGCGGCGTAGCACCGCTGTCCCGGCTGTCTGGCTGCACACGCTCTCCTCCATGTCCTCCTCCATCTTCTTGGGGTGCACGCTCACACTCTCGGAGGCTTCCGTTGCAGTGTCCTCGACATGCCGCCCTAGCCGCGCGTTCGAACTGCTTCCCTCATTTTGTTTTATTTTCGAAGCCACACGGGACGTCATGCTCACCGGAGGAGTCGCAAAGTCCGAGGTGGTGCCGGCAAGAGAGAATACGCCAGCGCTCTGGCCCACTGGTTGATTAAAGGCGGTGCCGTTATACATTCCTGTGGGCTCATCGCAGCGGAGGTCGTACGAGGGTGTCGCAAAGAGCGATGCGAAGTCGAGGCGGCTGAAACCGGAGGCCTCGCTCGAGTCGCAGTTCTTCGCACTCGACGAATTCGCCGGATCACTGGTAGCATCGCTGGCGTGCCTTGAAGACCGAAGCGTACGGAGAAGACCGCTGCGATTCGCTCGTCCGCCTCTGATGGCAGTGCCACCCGCACCATCGCTCATCGCTCCCGTCGTCTCGTTACGAGTGCCGCTCATGAACCTGGAAAGATAGAGCATCGCCTCGTGAAAGTTTTTCTCGACTTCGGGTTCATGCACAGATGCATTGTTGTCCACGCTATCACTCTCCGTGCGCCTCCGCGGAACTGTATCAGGGGCCGGCTCACTAGCGCCCTTGAGTGCATGGGACGGCTGCAGCACTGCAAGCGTCCGACACTGCAGCATAGAGTACGGCGGCTCTGAAGGATGCGGCTGCGGAGAGCTTTCATTCACCTCAGTCCCGCTGTTGTCGTAGAGAGTCCCGTACATGACACAGCTGTCTAGAGTGTGCGCCAAATTCGCTGTGAGCCGGCGGGGCATCGTGTAGATACCCACGCATCCCTCATTGCCAGCAGTCTTCGGTGTCGAGGCGGTAGCTGTGGGGGGACCGAGCGGCGCCTTGGCGTTGGCCCGTGGTAGACGCTGTTGACCTTGACCCAGTGGTGCCAGAGGAGACGTCATCCGCGGCCGCTGTGAAGGCGATGCCAGGAAAGGGGTGTGGGAGCCACTCCTTGTCGGTGAGGCACTGAGTGCTTTTATGGACTGCTTCTGCTGGGCTGGCGAGCGCGAAAGGAGCGGCGCGCCACTAATCGAGGGAAGACCTGTGCGTTGGCCTGCATCACCGGTGGCCTTGCTGCTTATTGGTCGGCCTGGCACCGAGGAAGGAGAGAAGTCACTGCTTTCTACGCGTTGCGCGTCCGCAGTTCGGTGAGACCTGATCGTCGATCTGTCGGAGGGCACGCAGAGGGGGTTGTTCTGCTGGTCCCTTGCCGTTGTAGCGGACCGCGCGCAAGGCTTGGGCGAGCTGTCGGGAGTGTGCGGCGGGGCCCCGTCGCCGGTAGTGCTCGGAGTCGCATCTGGCTGGCATATGCTCTCCCTTGACACCTTCCAGAGGGCGCTCAGTTTTTGCAGCATGGAAGTCCCTGTGCGGACGCGACGCTTTCGAAGAGGCAGCAGGCGCAAGCGCGGCTCTGTGTGCCTAGCAGAGAGACGGGGAAAACAGGGGATCGAGAATGGGAAGGGGACGTGGCAGTGATGGTGCGCATCCGATGGCTCTGGGGCACGCCATGAGCGACAGAGTAGAGCCTGGAACACGCTCGTACAACAACGCGGCACAAAAGAGGAAGCAAGCGACTGGCAGGTGTCTGCTTGCGCTCAACGTGTACAGGGAGACGATTGGTCGCGGAGGCCACCTCAAACAAACAAACAAAAAAGAAATAAACGTGTGGGCGCTGCGCTGCGATTTGCGCAGGAATGCAAAGCGCGGTGGTACGGTGAGTGCACACGGCGACCAAACTGGCAGGGCGACCTTCGTGGAAGACGAGCGTGTGAGAAAGATGCCGGCTTCGCGTGCAGGCGAGCAGTGTATCTCTGATGCGTACGATTTTTTTTTTGGGGAGGGAAGATCGAATGGAAAGTAAACGCTGCATCAGCGACGCGCTTCTCCCTTCCCTTCTGTTTGTCGACTCCGGCAGATGCAGACATGTTGAGCCCGAGCAAAACAGAAGGTGATGTCGGAGAGAGGGGGAGAGGGGACTTTGTGTGGTGGCATGCGAGGCCCACTCGTGTTCTTTGTTTTGTTGGTCGACGATCTCTGCACGAACAACAGAAAACGAAAACGAAGAAGAAAAAGGAACGCCGATGGAACCGGGGAGTGGTGCAGCGAGGCAGCTGCAGAGAATAGAGCGGAGAGGAGGACGTGAAAGTGCGTCATGTAACTGCGCTTGCAGTGTAGGATAGCTCTCCGTAACTCCAGCCCGCGCGGGGCTGGAGAGATGTGAACACATGTGCGAAGGGGAGGGGGTGGGTAGGAGTAAGTCTAGTAGAGAAGGACGCCGGAGCGGCAAGGCTGGATAAAAAGTATGCTGTTGTCTCTGTTGACGAGAACAGCAATATATATATATATATAAACGGCATGCAAGATAGGCACATCAACGAACGGCAGGCATTGCTATACGTTGCCACTGTCGTCCTGTATCCAAAGGGAAGTCGAGGTCTCATAACGGCACTCAACTCGCTGATGATGTGCGATA